>NW_016107353.1:10725536-10735295 GCF_001604975.1 Cebus imitator
GGAGGCGGAGGTTGCGGTGAGCCAAGATCGCGCCATTGCACTCCAGCCTGGGTAACAAGAGCGAAACTCCGTCTCAAAAAAAAAAAAAAAAAACAACTTACAAATCAACTATCTGCTGACTTCAGGTGAGTCACCTAACACGTCACCTTAACTTAAAGCAGTGGAAAAAGGCATTTTATGCAAATGGACACCAAAAGCAAACGGGTAGCTATTCTTATACCAGACAAAACAAGCTTTAAAGCAACTGTGGTTAAAATAGACAGAGGGACATTATATAATGGTAGCTGGTCTGGTGCAACAGGAAAACATCACAGTCCAAAACCTATATGGTCCTAACACTGGCACTCCCAAATGTATAAAACAATGACTAATACACCTAAGAAATGAGGTAGACAGCAACACTGGTGTGGGACTTCAACACTCCACTGGGAGAACTAGACAGGTTGTCAAGACAGAAAGTCAACAAAGAAACAATGATTTAAACCATACCCTGGAACAAATGGACTTAACAGATATATACAAAACATTTCATCCAACAACCACAGAAAACATATTCTACTCAATAGCACATGGAACTTTCTGCAAGGTAGACTATATGATAGGCCATAAAAAGAGCCTCACTAAATTTGGAAAAATTGAAATTATATCAAGCACTTTTTTAGACCACAGTGGAATAAAACTGCAAATCAACTCCCAAAGGAACATTCAAAATCACAGAAATACATGGGAATTAAATAACCTGCTCCTGAATGAGCATTGGGTCAAAAACATAATCAATATGAAAATTTAAAAAATTCTTCAAACTGAATAACAATGAAAACTTCTGGGATACAGCTAAGGTGGTGCTAAGAGGAAAGTTTACAGTGTTGAATGCATACATCAAAAAGTCTGAAAGAGCACAAACAGACAATCTAAGGTCACATGTCAATAAGCTAGAGAAACAAAAACAAACCAAACCCAAACCCAGCAGAAAAAAGGAAATAACCAAGATCAGATCAGAACTACTTACATGGAAACAAACAAACAAACAAACAAATACAAAAAGTAAACAAAAATTGCTTCTTTAAAAAGATAAATAAAATAGACCATTGGCAAGATTAACCAAAAAGAAAGAAAATCCAAATAACCTCACTGAGAAATGAAACAGGAGATATATTACCACTGACACCACTGAAATACAAAAAATCATTCAAGGCTACTATGAACACCTTTACAAACATAAACTAGAAAACCTAGAAGAGATGTATAAATTCCTGGAAGAATAAAATCCTCCTAGCTTAAATCAGGAAGACTTAGACACTCTAAACCAACAAATAACAAGCAGTAACATCAAAATGGTAATTTAAAAATTACCAACAAAAAAAAAGTCCAGGACCAGATGGATTCACAGCAGAATGTTACCAGATATTCAAATGAATTGTTACGAATCTTTCTGGCACTATTTCATAAAATAGAGAAAGAAGGAACCCTCCCTAATTCACAGTCCTGGAAGTCCTACTCAGAGCAATCAGACAAGAGAAAGAATTAAAGGCATCCAAATCAGTAAACAGGAAGTCAAACTGTTTTTGTTTGCTGATGATACAATCATTTACCTTGAAAACCCTAAGGACTCCTCCAGAAACCTTCTAGACCTGATAAAGAAATTCAGCAAAGTTTCTGGATACAAGATTAATGTACACAAATTAGTAGCTCTTCTATTAACCAACAGCAACCAAACAGAGAATTAAATCAATAACTCAACCCCTTTTACAATAGCTGAAAAAAAAAATACTTGGGAATATACCTAATGAAGAAGTCGGAAGACCTCTACAAGGAAAATTACAAAACACTTCTGAAAAAAATCATAGATGACAAACAAATGGAAACACATTGCATGCTCAAGGATGGGTAGAATCAAAATTGTGAAAATGTCTCCACACTGCCGAAAGCAATCTACAAATTTAACACAATTCTCATCAAAATTCCACCATCATTCTTCACAGTTAGAAAAAATAATTCTAAAATTTTTGTAAAACCAAAAATGAGCCCACATAGCCAAAGGAGACTAAAGAAAAAGAACAAATCTGGAGACACCACACTACCTGGTTTGAAACTATAGCATAAGGTCATAGTCTCCAAAACAGCATGATACTGGTATAAAAATAGGCACATAGACCAGTGGAACAGACAACCCCAAAATAAACCCAAATACTTACAGCTAATCTATCTTCAGCAAAGCAAACCAAAACATAAGGTGAGAAACAATAGCCTTTTCAACAACTGGTGCTGGGATAATTGGCTAGTCACATGTAGAAGAATGAAACTGGATCCTCATCTCTCACCTTATTAAAAAAACTCAACTGAAGATGGATTAACGACTTAAACCTAAGACCTGAAACTATAAAAATTCTGGAAGATAACACTGGAAAAACTCTTCTGGACATTGGCTAGGCAAAAATTTCATGATCAAAAACCCAAAAGCAAATGAAGTAAAAACAAGAATAGCTGGGACCTAATTAAACTAAAGAGCTTTTACATGGCCAAAGGAACAGTCAGCAGAACAAATAGACAACTTACAGAGTAGAAGAAAATCTTCACAATTATACATCTGACCAAGGACTAATATTCAGAATCTACAATGAACTCAAACAAATCAGGAAGAAAAAAAAATCCCATCAAAAAGTGGGCTAAAACATGAACAGACAGTTCTCAAAAGATATACAAATGGCCAACAAACATGAAAAAATGCTCAGGATCACTAATGATCAGGGAAAGGCAAATCAAAACCATAATACGATACCACCTTATTCCTACAAGAATGATCATAATCAAAAGATCAAAAAACAGTAGATGTCGGCGTGGACGCGGCGATCAGAAAAAACTTCTACACTGCTGGTGGAAATGTAAACTAGTACGGCCGCTATGGAAAAAAGTGTGAAGATTCCTTTAAGAACTAAAAGTAGAACTACCATTTGATCCAGCAATCCCACTACTGAGTATCTACCCAGAGGAAAATAAGTTATTATTTGAAAAAGATACTTGCACATCCATGTTTCTAGCAGCACAATTCACAACTGCAAAATTGTGGAACCAGCTGATATGCCCATCAATCAATGAGTGGATAAAGAAACTGTGATACATATCTATCTATCTATCTATCTATCTATCTATCTATCTATCTATCTATATCTACACACACACATACAAACATATTAAACATATATATAAACATATAAACATATATATACACACACATACATATAAAATATTAAAAAAATCAAAATATGTTAAAATACTACTGTATATATTGGAATACTACTCGGCCATAAAATGGAATGAATTAACAGCATTTGCAACGACCCGGATGAAACTGGAGATGAAACTATTACTGTTAAGTGAAGTAACTCAAGAATGGAAAACCAAACATACTATTTTCTCACTGATATGTGGGAGGTAAGTTATGAGGATGCAAAGGCATAAGAATGATACAATGGTCGGGCGCGGTGGCTCAAGCCTGTAATCCCAGCACTTTGGGAGGCAAAGGCGGGTGGATCACGAGGTCAAGAGATCGAGACCATCCTGATCAACATGGTGAAACCCCGTCTCTACTAAAAATACAAAAAATCATCTGGGCATGGTGGCGCGTGCCTGTAATCCCAGCTACTCAGGAGGCTGAGGCAGGAGAATTGCCTGAACCCAGGAGGCGGAGGTTGTGGTGAGCCGAGATCGCGCCATTGCACTCCAGCCTGGGTAACAAGAGCGAAACTCCATCACAAAAAAAAAAAGATACAATGGACTTTGGAGACTTGGGGGAAAGAGTGGGAAGGTGGAGGGATGAAAGACAACATATATGGTGCAGTGTATACTGCTCAGGAATGTGTTCATCAGGCTCTCACAAATCACCTCTAATAACCTTACTCATCTAACCAAATACCACCTGTACCTCAATAACTTATGAAATAATACATTAAAAGATTATTCTCATAATTACAGACCAGCTCACATAATGAATATTTGATAAACTATTACACAGGCCAGGTGCAGTGACTCACGCCTGTAATCCCAGCTACTCAAAAGCTGAGGCAAGGGAATTGCTTGAATCTCGGAGGTGGAGGTTTCAGTGAGCCAACACTGTACCCCAGCCTGGGTGACAGAGCAAGACTCTGTCTCAAAACAAACAAACAAAAACTATGAAACAACAACAAAAAAAGAAAAGTATGGTTTAGCATGAGTACCAGTCAAGTTAAAAACAGAGAATTTGCATGGAGAGATTCTGAACCATTAGTCAAAAGATTGCACAGGAATACATTCAATACAAAGCAGAGAGGATAGATTTGTTTTCAGCATTTTTGAGAATTTTTGTTTTCCAGTAAATTAGACGCCTTCTTAAAATGACTTATTTTGTTCTGATATTGCTTTTTTCTGCTAAAAATAATTTCAAACTTCTACTCGCACAAACACACTTACTCCATAATTTATTTACACCTAAAGTTTATCTTTAGACTAACAGATGTGAATATTTAACTCTATATAAATCAATACTAATAGTCCATATGTGCTTGCAGGCAGAGGACACATGTTCAAAGAAAAATATATTAAAAATTTTAAAAATATTTATTCAGGACTCAGAAATGTATGAATTTTTACTTATGTTTGAATATACTTTCCATTATGACCATAAAAATGACCGTGTAGTTAACAAAAATTTAATTGTACATTTAAAAATAACTAAAACTGTAGAATTGAATTGCTTGTAATACAAAGAATAAATGCTAGAGGTAATGGATACCTCACTTCCTCTAATGTAATTATTATATACTGTACGCCTGTATTACAATATACCATATACAGTGTAAATATATACACATATTATGTATCCACAAAAATTAAGAAACATAAATTTAAATGCAAAAATAAGAATAAAAATTTAACCTACAGAAACAATATTCTTTAAGTTTATTGGCACCTGAAAGCCACTGGCAAAAAAGGTTAATAGAGATGTCGGTCCATTATTTTATCTTATCTTATTTTTATACTAAAAATAGTATATTTTTACCATCTTTTACCTAGACCCTTGAGTAAGCTGGAATAGGTTAAAGTTAGTCGCATAATAACACTTCAGTAAATTCATGATAGTATATAACATGTTTAAAATGTTGAAAAGTTCACACATAATTTATAATTTAAAAATATACTGCATATTCATAAAAGTACAGTAACACAACATACTACTAACTTAATTTTAACGAAATTTTTCAAAATAATGCAGAAGAATATTACTCTGAACACCAACCTCATGCATCACTCAATATTATAAGTTAACCACAAAGAGCCTATTTAAATTTTCATCATGCATCTTACATTTCAATGTCCTTACCTTTCCATAGAAAAGATAATGAATAATGCCTCATAAAAAAAAGAATCTCTCGTATTTTTATGCAGCAACAGTCAGTCACATGCTTTCCATGTGAATACATGAGGAATGATTAAACAGGATGAAGTAATTGAGTTTAACTTCATTATTATTCACTTTTTAAAAATCCTGTATTTTCAAAAAAGGATACTTTGAATTATGACTCTCCAAACATTATTCTACTTCTTTAAAAATTATATAGAAATAATGTTTACACAAATTTTAGTTTGTATTATTTTCTATACTCAGCACTCTGATTTAGTGCAATGTCTGAAGTTTGAGTGCCCTAGATAGTTCAACTGTAAATTATTCCCTGATATTTACATAAATGGAATTTTGGGTTGAATATCTTTTATATTGACTGCATCTGGAAATATATGTTTTATTATAAACTCTTTAGTGTTTTTATAATTTGTAGTTTTTGAAAAACTGTTTTCCCAAATGTATCTGCAGAGTTTTCTTCAATATAACTCTGTGATGTTGGGCAAAATTTTAACAACTGTCTCAGGGTTTTCCTCTAGTATAAAATGTATACAATAAGATCTGTGACACAAGTAAAGGTATTACAACCCTCTTCATATTTGTAATGCTTTTTCAAAATACTCCTTTGCACTTTCAAGACAGATTTTCTGACAGATCTTTTGATACTAATTACACATTTAATACTTTTATTTAGCATGAACTCTCTGATTTTGAGTCAGATGTAAGCAGGTATTAATGGCTTTTTTACTTTGTCTATATCTGTACATTTGTTCTCAAGTATAAATTCTTTCCTGTGTAATAAGGTGTGAGCATTGGTTCGAAGCTTGGCCACACTGTTCACACTAGTAGTTTCCTCCAGTGTGAATTCCCTTAGCTACAATCAAGTGTGAAAATCATTTAAAGGCTTTGTCATGTTCTTCATATTTCTAGGATTTCTCACCAGCATGATTTGCTTTACATTTAGAAAAGTTTGAGTTCTTGTCAAAAGCATTGGCACATCTTTCAGGTTTATAGCATTCCTCTCCAGTATGAACAATCTTATGTCCATTAATAATGAAGGACTTTTTATAGGCTTTGCCATGTTATTCACACTTGTAAGATTTCTCTCCAATATGAGTTATCTTATCTGTAGTAAGACATGAGGACTGGTTAAAGGCTTTGCCAAATTTTTCCCATTTGTAGGGCTGCTTTCCAGTATGAATTTTCTTATGTTTAGTTAGGGCTGAGGACCAGGAAAAGGCTTTGCCACATTCTTCACATTTGTAGGGTTTCTCTCCAGTATGAATTATCTTATGTGTAGTAAGATTTGAGGATCGATTAAAAGCTTTGCCACATTCTTCACATTTGTAGGGTTTCTCTCCAGTGTGCATCCTCTTATGTGTAGTAAGGGTTGAGGATTGGCTAAATGCTTCACCACATTCTTCACACTTGTAGGGTTTCCCTCTAGTATGAATTCTCTTATGTTTAGTAAGGGTTGAGAAGCAGTTAAATGCTTTGCCACATTCTTCACACTTGTAAGGTTTCTCTCCAGTATGAATTATTTTATGTCTAGTAAGATTTGAGGACCGATTAAAAGCTTTGCCACATTCTTCACACTTGTAAGGTTTCTCTTCAGTATGAATTATCTTATGTTCAGTAAGGTTTGAGAATTGGCTAAAAGCTTTTCCACATTCTTCACATTTGTAGGGTTTCTCTCCAGTATGAATTATCTTATGTGTAGTAAGAGTTGAGACCCATTTAAAAGCTTTGCCACATTTTTCACATGTGTATGGTTTCTCTCCAGTGTGCACCCTCTTATGTCTCATTAGGGTTGAGGACCATATAAATGCTTTCCCACATTCTTCACATTTGTAAGGTTTCTCTAAAGTGTGCATCTTTTTATGATTAGTTAGGGTTGAGGATAACATAAATGCTTTGCCACATTCTTCGCATTTGTAGGGTTTCTCTCTAGTATGAATTCTCTTATGTTTAGTAAGTGTTGAGGACCATATAAAAGCTTTGCCACATTCTTCACACTTGTAAGGTTTCTCTCCGGTATGAATTATCTTATGTTTAGTAAGATTTGAGCATCGATGAAAAGCTTTGCCACATTCTTCACATTTGTATGGTTTTTCTCCAGTGTGCATTCTCTTATGTATAGTTAGGGTTGCGCAACATATAAATGCTTTGCCACATTCTTCACATTTGTAGGGTTTCTCACCAGTATGAATTCTCTTATGTTCAATGAGGGTTGAGGACCATATAAAAGCTTTGCCACATTCTTCACACTTGTAAGGTTTCTGTCCGGTATGAATTATCTTATGTTTAATAAGATGTGAGCATAAACGAAAGGCTTTGCCACATTCTTCACACTTGTAGGGTTTCTCTCCAGTGTGCATCCTCTTATGTCTACTTAGGGTTGAGGAACATATAAAGGCTTTGCCACATTCTTCACATTTGTAGGGTTTCTCTCTAGTATGAATTCTTTTATGTACAGTAAGGGCTGAGGACAATATAAATGCTTTGCCACATTCTTCACACTTATAAGGTTTCTCTCCAGTATGAATTCTCTTATGTACAGTAAGCGTTGAAGACCAATTAAAATCTTTGCCACATTCCTTACATTTGTAGCGTTTCTCTCCACCATGAATTATTTTATGTGCAGTAAGCACTGAGAGTTGCTTAAAAGATTTGCCACATTCTTCACATTTGTAGGGTTTCTCTTCAGTATAAATTTTCTTAAGATTAGTAAGGGTTAAGGACCAATTAAAGGTTTTTCCACATTCTTTACACTTGTGGGACTTCTTTGTTGTATAAATGCTTTTATGCAGGGTTTTGTGTGAAAGCATGCAAAATGATTTGACACATGTTTTGCATCTGAAAGGTTTCTTTCCAGTAGGTCTTACCTGATGTCTGTTTGAATTTAAAAATTTATTAAAAACTTTCAAATATTTACCACACTGAAATACTTTCTTCCGGGAAGTTGTGAAATACTGGTTAAGTCCATTATAACCTTCTTTGTGGGTCTTATACTCATTCACATTTGTACAGCTTTTTCCAAACTGTAAATTCTCATGTCCACATTTTTCATCTCTTCTAAGTATTACTTTTTGAAGAGAATCTTCCATGCCCTGCTCTGGCCAAAGGTGTTGAGCAAAATGAGGAAATATACCTGAAAAAAAATATTCCACTTACTAGACGCACATGAATATAGTTTAAAAATCTGACCTATACAATTATACAAACTAAATTAACAAGATGGCATTGTAAAATACCACAGGCCCTAATTCTTTCATAGACATATAAACGTAACAAAAACAGACAGATCAAAACACATCTGTGGAAAATTTATAAATGAGTTAATTGTGTGCAATGTCCCAGATGAGCACAATGCAAAAAACCGCATAAAAGAGAAAGAAAAAATCTGTTAAATGTACCCAACACAGCGTTTCCTGCTTCTCACTATAACACAGTGCCTTTAGAAGTAAATTGCCAAATCTGGTTTTTGTTTTAAAAGAAAGGTAAAATACTGGCACATTCACTGTCATTTCTGGCTTTTAGGGGCTTCTCCTGATACTAGTTTCTATCTCTCATGACATAAAGTGCTGAAAGAAATGGTAGTATACTTTGGAATGACAGTTTGAGTCTGCTGAGACCAAAGAAAAATGTTACAGCAGCAGAGACTGCAGTACCACAGAAAGGGAACAAATGTAGCAAGTGATTACTGACTCCTACCAAGAAACATGAGTAAATGCTCTTAACTAAAAAAATAAACACAAAATTTCAGACAACACGTATCTTAAAAACAAGTTTGAGAAATTCCCATAATCACAAGCCAAGACAATCTTTTTCAGACTATGTCAGAACAAAGCTACATATAATAATTTTTACAGGTAGCTTTTTATTAATGTCCAAATCTCAAAGATTATAATACATAAAAAATAGGGTAGGCCACGCACAGTGGTTCCTGCCTGTAATCCCAGTGCTTTGGGAGGATGAGGTGGGCAGATCAACTGAGGTTGGAAGTTTGAGACCAGCCTGACCAACGTGGAGAAACCTTATCTCTACAAAAAACACAAAATAAGACAGGCATGGTGGTGCATGCCTGTAATCCCAGGTACTTGGGAGGCTGAGGCAGGAGAATCTCTTGAACTCGGGAAGTAGGGGTTGCAGTGAGAGATCAAGCCATTGCACTCCAGCCTGGGAAACAAGAGTGAAACTCCATCTCAAAAAAAACAAACAACAACAAAAATAGCACCATATGATCTCACCAAAAATATCATGAAATTTTCATAAAAAGATGTACTGTATACATTAATTTTAAGAATTCATAATAAATTGAGTAATACTAATTAAATAGAAACAGAGACAACTATGGAAAATCAGAAAAATGAGGATAAGAACAA
>NW_016107353.1:10735426-10737585 GCF_001604975.1 Cebus imitator
AAATACAAGCACAATTTCAACAGTCAGAGACAAAAAGATTATCAAGATTATCTTTGAAGCTGCAAGATAAAAGTGATGTCTCAGGCCAGGCACAGTGGCTTATGCCTGTAATCCAGGCACTTTGGGAGGCCTAAGTGGGTGGATTACCTGATATAAGGGGTTCGAGACCAGCCTGGCCAACCTGGTGAAACCCCGTCTCTACTAAAACTACAAAAATTAGCCAGGTGTGGTGGTGCATGCCTGTAATCCTAGCTACTCAGGAGGCTGTGGCTAGAGAACCACTTGAACCTGGGAGGCAAAGGTTGCAGTGAGCTGGTTACACTCCAACATGGCTGGGGCATAGAGCGAGACAGCCTCAAAAAAAAAAAAAAAGTGATGTGCCATTTACAAACATAATCTTATGTGATAATCCATGAACTGTTAACAAGAATTTTGCGGGCCGTAAGGAAACTGTGTGATGTTGTGATAAAAAGAAGTTGTGAAAAAAAATAGCTATTAAGTGAGAATAATACCATCAGTGAATCTATCTTGCCAAATAAAATAAAAATAAAAATAAAAGCCTTCCAAAGTAACCAAATTCTAAAAAAGTATATTGGAACCGTATATGCCCTACATATAAAGGATGCTGAAAATAGTTTCTTCTACTGAAAATAACATGATTTAAAAAACAACACATAATCATATAAAAATACACTATATTCTGGGGAAAATATGCAAATACACAAAAGTAGAATTTCTTAGCACTATCCTAGTGATACAGAAAACATTTTTAATTATTCTCTGTAATTAGAAAGATAAAAGCATAGAAATCATTATAAACATCTGTTAATGAATATACAACACAAAAATATAATTAGCAACATCGATGACAAGTTTGAGAAAAGATGTAATAAAAAAATTTTGTATGCAACTGAAGTTCATTTTTTTACCAGATTAAAATATGTTGTTGTATTTTTTAGAGGTTATATGCAATCCCTAAGGTACCACAAAAATAGTTGTATAAGTACACAAAAAAGCCTGGGCATGGTGGTTCATGCCTGTAATCTCAGGACTTTGAGAGGCCAAGGTAGGCGGATCACAAGGTCAAGAGATCGAGACCATTCTGGCCAAGACGGTGAAACCTTATCTCTATGAAAAATACAAAAATTATCCAGGTGTGGGGGCACACATCTGTAGTCCCAGCTACTCAGGAAGCCGAGTCAGGAGAATCATTTCAATCCAGGAAGCCAAGGTTCCAGTGAGCTGAGATCCCACCACTGGGACTCCAGCCTGGGTGACAGAATGAGACTCTGTCTTTAAAAAAAAAAAAAATTGTACGCAACTTAGTTTTTTTTGCTTTTTTTTTTGTTTTTACCAGATTAAAACATACTGTTGTATCTTTTAGAGGTTATATGTAATCCCCAAGATACCACAAAAATATTAGTATAAATACACAAAAGAGGCTGGGCTCAGTGGCTCACGCCTGTAACCCTCACATTTTGGGAGACCAAGGTGAGTGGATAACCTGAGGTCAGGGGTTCAAGAACAGTCTGGCCAACATGGTAAAACCCCATCTCTACTAAAAATACAAAAATTAGCCAGGTGTGGTGGTGGGTGCCTGTAATCATAGCTACTCAAGAAACTGAGGCAGGAGAATTGCTTGAAACCAAAAGGTAGAGGTTGCAGTAAGCTGAGATCGCCCCACTGCACTCCACACTGGGCAAAAGAGCAAAACTCCTTCTCAAAAAGAAAAGAAAAGAAATCTAATGACTAAAAAAGACTGGAAGTGGCAAGATGGAAGTAGACATTCCATGCAAACGTTAGTTAAATGAGAGCAGAAACAGTTAAAACAATCTTACACAAGCTACATCTTAAGTCAAAAACTATAATATTTTATAAAATGTGCTTGAAATTGAAACTCCAAAGAAACAAAGAAGGACATCAAAAAATAATAGATTCATTCACTGGCAGCCTATGACAAATTTGTGTGTGTGTGTGTGTGTGTTTGTGTGTGTGTGTGTGTGTGTGTGTGTGTGTGTGTCTCACATTAGGGTTCCAAATATATAAAGCAAATATTGACAGAATAGGAAAAACACACAGAAAGCAATATAATTATAGAAAGATATTTTAATACCACATTTTCTTTTCTTTTTTTTTTTTTGAGATGGAGTTTCACTCAT
>NW_016107353.1:10737643-10745579 GCF_001604975.1 Cebus imitator
AATAGAGACGGGGTTTCACCATGTTGACCAGGATGGTCTCGATCTCTTGACCTCGTGATCCACCCGCCTCGGCCTCCCAAAGTGCTGGGATTACAGGCTTGAGCCACCGCACCCGGCCTTAATACCACATTTTCTGTAATAAAAACAACACAAGAAAGAATGCTAATAAGCGGAAAGACTACTTAAAGGCAGTATAAAACAAGTATTCCAAACAGAGTTAGGGAGAACACTCCTCAACAACATCAGAATACACACCATTCTCAATAGCTCGTACATTTTCCTCTATAGACCACATCTCAGGCCAAAAAGAAAGTCTTACCAAAATTTTTAGAAGAAAAATTCTATGAATTACTTTCTATGACCAAAATGAAATGAGAGTATACAACAAGAGAACAAAACTGAAATATTTACAAACATATAGAAATTAAATAACACACTCCTGAGTGTGCTCTTATACAAAAGTTGAAGTAGTTAATCTTGTGAAGAAGTCCATCCTGCTCAATGTAATCTACAGATTTAATGCAATGTTTTTCAAATTTCTTATTGTATTTTTGAAGAAATAGAAACAGCAACACAAGAAGTATATAGAATCTCAAGAGACAATAAAGTACCCAACAATCTTCAACAACAACAACACAAAATGCTGAAGGCATTAACGTTCTTAATTCAGAACACATTACGAAGCTACAGAAGTAGAACAATCTGATATGAATATAAAGGTAAAAAAGTAGACTAATAAAATACAGCACATATATACACTTTCACATAATTGGTCATATGATGAGTCACTTACTGATTGTTACTGTAAGCCAGTAGGTGAAAGCAATGCAAATTTTGTTCATCAAATTATTCAGCAGGCATAATTTGAAATATAAAAATTCTGAGGCTGAGCATGGTGGCTCACACTTGTAATCCCAGGACTTTGGAAGGCTGAGGCAGGTGGATCACCTGAGATTGGGAGTTCAAGACCAGCCTGACCAACATGGAAAAACCACATCTCTACTAAAAACACAAAATTAGCAGGGCATGGAGGCACATGCCTGTAATTCTAGATACTTGGGAGGCTGAGGCAGGAGAATCGCTTGAACCCTGGCGGAGGTTGTGGTGAGCCAAGATTGTGCCATTGCACTCTAGCCTGGGCAACAAGAGCAAAACTCCATCTCAAAAAAAAAAATAATAATAATAATTCTGGAATAGCATTCAGTGTTCAAAAACCCGGTAATATTGGACAAACTATAAAGCTAAATCTTGATGGCATTATGCAAAATGAAATGAGCCAGCCACAAAAAGACAGAGATTGTACGAGGAGTTATACTCTTAGAAACAAAGAACAGAGTGGTGTTTGCAAAGGGCTAGAAAACAGAAAAAATTGGGCTCAGGCATGGTGGTTCACACCTGTAATCCCAATCCCAGTACTTTGTGAGGCTGAGGCAGGTGGATCACCTAAGTTCAGGCGTTTGAAACCAGCCTGGTCAACATAATGAAACCCCATCTCTACTAAATATGCAAAAATTGGCCAGGCATGGTGGTGGGCAACTGTAATCTCAGTTACTCAGGAGGCTGGGGCACTAGAATTGCTTGAACCTGGAGGTGGAGGTTGCAATAAACCGAAATCGTGCCACTGTACTCCAGCATTGGTAGACAGCAAGACTCCATCTCCAAAAAGAAAGAAGAAAGAAAGAAAGAAAGAAAAGAAAGAAAAGAAAGAAAAGAAAGAAAGAAAGAAAGAAAAGAAAAAGAAAGAAAGAAAGAGAAAGAAAGAAACAAAGAAAGAAAAGAAAGAAAGAAACAACTGGTAGTTTTTATTTGTTATTTTTTTCTTTGAGACAAATTCTTGCACTGTCGTCCAGGCTGGAGTATAGTGGCGCGATCTTGGCTCACTGTAACCTCCATCTCCAGGTTCAAGCGATTCTCCTTCCTCAGCCTCCCAAGTAGCTGGGATTACAGGCACCTGCCACCATGCCTGGCTAATTTTTGTTTGTATTTTTAATAGAGACAGGGTTTCACTATGTTAGAGAGGCTTGTCTCAAACTCCTGACCTTGTGATATGCCCGCCTTGGCCTCGAAAAGTGCTGGGATTACAGGCATGAGCCAACACACCTGGCCTGGTAGTTAATACATATTAAGATTTAGTTTTGCAAGATAAAAACATTTTAGCAGTATGTTGCATGATAATGTCAAGATAATTAATATGACTAAACTGTGTATTTAAAAATATTTCGTGGTAAAAGTGTTTCTCCCACACAAAAATCATACAGATTTACAAATAAACAGGATGTTGAAATTATAAGAATTTTATGACTTCTCATCTATACAGGATTAGAAAACAATTCACAAAAAATCCACACAACAAACATAAAAGTCATAAAAATAACACAAGGATAATATTTGTACAGGCAAACAAACATAGAGATAATTCTACTGGAAAAAGACATATGGCTAATTCATATTTGATTTTGCTCCACACTGTCTTAAATTGTACAAAGTTAAATATTGGCATGCACAATTACAATATATACTAAAAAATCAAAACACAATTAACAGATGTGTGGTGGCATACCCTAAAATATATAACACAAAAGTATAAAATTGCAAAACAAAATTAAAACATGGGTTGTAAAACTTATTAGATACCATCAACTAAATCAACGTATTCATTAAGGAAGTCTTAAAGAAGAATATGGAGAAAAAATAATACAGAGGTTACCTGAAAATGTAAAATGGTGAGAGCTTTCCAAATTTTGATGTAATAAACAAAAAAACTATTTCTAACCAATAATACTTGATTTAAACATATTTCACTTTAAAAAGAAGATGAAAATTTAGGCCGGGCGCGGTGGCTCACACCTGTAATCCCAGTACTTTGGGAGGCCGAGGCGGGTGGATCACGAGGTCAAGAGATCGAGACCATCCTGGTCAACATGGTGAAACCCCGTCTCTACTAAAAATACAAAAAATCAGCTGGGCATGGTGGCGCGTGCCTGTAATCCCAGCTACTCAGGAGGCTGAGGCAGGAGAATTGCCTGAACCCAGGAGGCGGAGGTTGCGGTGAGCCGAGATTGTGCCATTGCACTCCAGCCTGGGTAACAAGAGTGAAACTCCGTCTCAAAATAAATAAATAAATAAATAAATAAATAGAAGATGAAAATTTAAAAATTTCCTAAATAAAAGGTAAAGATGTTCATCACCACTAGCACAGTTATACAAAAAAAATGCTACATGGTGGCTAGGCACCGTGGCTCATGCCTGTAATGCTACAGTTTTAGGAGGCCAAGGCTGTCAGAGCAATAGAGACCTGGAGTTTTAGATCAGCCTGAGTAATATGGGGAGACTCTGCATATAAAAGAAAGAAATGCTTAGGCTGGGCACGGTGGCTCATGCCTATAATCCCAGCACTTTGGGAGGCCAAGGCAGGTGGATCACGAGGTCAAGAGATCTAGACCATCTGGTCAACATGGTGAAATCCCGTCTCTACTTAAAATACAAAAATTAGCTGGGCATGGTGGCGCACACCTGTAATCTCAGCTACTCGGGAGACTAAGGCAGGAGAATTGCTTGAACCCAGGAGGCGGAGGTTGTGGTGAGCCAAGATCGCGCCATTGCACTCCAGCCTGGGTAACAAGAGGGAAATTCCGTCTCAAAAAAAAAGGAAAAAAAAAAAGAAAGAAAGAAATGCTAAATTGAGTAAATTTTGTTTAAAAATATAATGCTGGACAGCATCATTAAACCATATATAAAATAAAGCTCTCTATTAAATGTAAATATAGAAATATAGAAATATTTACTGTCAATAATGCATAAAACCTTTAAAACTAAAAAGAAAAAAACATTTAAAACTGTTGCATATATTTAAAACAGAATAAATATCTGCATAAATGTTAATATGCAATATAAAATAATTTTTAATAATAAATTAAAAATATAGAGGTATAATTTAATATTCAATTGAAATTGTCATGAAATTAAAATATATTGTATTTATATTAAGATGTTTCATGTATGCAGACAAGTGTCTGTTCAGAAAAGAGACAGAAAAAAAAAGGAAGATGTTTCACGTAAATTTCATTTTTAAAGATGATGTGGTTTGGCTGTGTCCCAACCCAAGTCTCGTTTTTAATTCCCACATGTTGTGGGAGGCATGTGGTGGAAGGTAACTGAATCATGGGACAGGTCTTTTCTTTTCTGTTCTCCATAATAGTGAATAAGTCTCATGAAACCTGACGGCTTTGTAAGGAAGAGTTTTTCCGCAGAACCTCTCTCTCTTGTCTGCCTCCATGTGAGACATGCCTTTCGCTTTCCACCATGATTGTGAAGTCTCCTCAGTCACATGAAACTGTAAGTCTAATAAACCTCTTTCTGTTGTAAATTGCCCAATCTCAGGTATGTCTTTATCAGCAGCATGAAAATAAACTAATATACAAGATGATTATGAAGATTTTATAGAAACTGTGCAAAACAAAATTAAAAACTAATTGAAGCACATCACTATCCAATTGAAATAAAATTTAAGTCAATAAAACCATAAATTAAAAACACTACCACTCAGAAACACATAAAATAATAACAATATAACTAATAAGTTCATTTTAAGAAATAATTTTAAATATGAATTAAACGATATATTAAAAAGAAATGTAATCTCAGGACTTAGGGGGTTAAGGTGGGCTGATTACTGGATCTCAGAAATTTGAGAACAACCTTGGCAATGTGGCAAAACCCTGTCTCAACCAAAAATACAAAAAAAAAAAAAACTAGCTGGGTGTGATGCTACAAACTTGTAACCCAGCTCCCTAAGAGGCTGAAATGAGAGAATCTTCTGAGTTTGGGAGGTGGAGGCTGCTGTGAGCCATAATCACAACATAAACCAGCCTGGTTGACAGAGTGAGATGTGTCTCAAAAATCAAGGAATAAACAAGCAAATAAATGAAATTATAAAAAAGAAGTGCTTTAGTGGCTTCAGAAAAAAGCAAACAATATACTGCATACAAGGGACTCATTTTAGCATTGAGTCAAATAGGCTGAAAACCGCATAATGAAATAAAACTGTATTTTATGAAAATAGTAACTATAATTAGATATTAGATAAAACATGCTTTAAGTCAAATGCTAATGTGAGACAAACAATGACAGCATATACTTGTAAAATGGGCTGATTTACCACAAATCTGTAACTATTATATCTATCTATATATCTATATCTGTGTATACATAACATCAGGGCTCCAAAATATACAAAGCAAATATTGACAAAAGTAAAGCAAGAAATACATAGCAACATAATAATTGTAGATATCAAGACCCCATTTTCAGTAATAAATAGAAAATTCAGATTAAAAAATCAGTAAGAAAACAGAAAACCTAGACAATACTATGGACTGTATTAATTATTTTGCATATAGAGGAATACCTGAGAGTGGATAATTTATAAAGAAATAAAGTTTATTTGGCTGACAGTTCTACAGACTCTACAAAAAGCGTATGCCAGCATCTGCTTCTCGTTAGCGTCAGCAAGATTACAATCATGGTTGAAGGCAAAGAGTAACTACCTATCTTATGATAAGAGACAGAGCAAGTATGAGGTGAAGGAGCCAAGTTCTTTTAATAATCAGTTTTCATCTGAATTAATGGAGTGTAAACATTTTGATCACCAAGAGAATGGTGCCAAGCTATTTATGAGGACTTTGCCCCCATGACCCAAATACCTCCCACCAGGTACCACATCCAACGTTAAAAATTAAAATTGCAGCATCAGGTTTGGAGAACATGAACATCGAAACTATACTATACTCCAACAAGGTTTAACAGACACATACAAAACTTTCCAGTCAAAAGCAAGAGAATACACAATATTCTTATCTGTACCTGGTGTATTCTGTTAGGACACATACTAAGACTTATAAAATTTAAGAATGCCAGCTGGGTGGTGTAGCTCGTTCCTATAATCCCAACACTTAGAGAGACCAAGGTGGGAAGATCACTTGGAGTTAAAAGTTTGAGGCCAGCCTGGGCAACACAGTGAGACGCTATTCCTACAACTAATCAAAGAATTATCCAGACATGGTACTTTATGTTTGTAGTTCCAACTACTTGAGGTGCTGAAGTGGAAAGATCACTTAAGCCCAGTAGGTTGAGGCTGCAGTGAGTCAAAATCATGCCAGTACATGCCGGCCTGAGTGACAGAGTAAGATCCTGTCTCCAAACAACAACAACAACAACAACAAACAACAACAACAAATAAATTTTAAAAGACCAAAAGTATATAATTTGTATTTTCTGACCAAAACTGAGTTAAACTAGAAATTAAAAATTCAAAAATATGTGAAAATAAAACACATTCTGCCACATATTTTTGCTAAGGAATAAAAAAAATTATTTCTTCAAAGATATCAATGCAACTACAGTGGTAGATAAATTCAATATAATCTTTATAAAAATTGCAATAGCATTGTTTTAAATGTTGTTTAAAATGTTAAAATTTTGTTATGAACTATAGCCAAACACCCATGAAAAGGAACAAAGAGGCATTATAATTTCTGATGAAACGTATTAAAAGCAGCAATAACCAAAACAATGTGGTACTGACACAAAGACAGATAAAGAGATGAAAAGAACTGAATACAGAGCCCAGAAATGAACCCTTCTTCTGTATACGGCCAAAAAAACTCCCACAAAATTGACATGAGCATGTAACAAACAAAAAAATGATATTTTCAAAAAATGTTAAAAACTGAATATTGATACCAATAAAATAAAGTTCAATTATTTTCGTAAACCATATGTGGAACATCTTAATTAGACATAAGAAGATAACTTCTTGTTTTTTCGTTTTTTGTTTTTTGGTTTTTTTTGAGACAGAGTCTTGCTCTGTTACCCAGGCTGGAGTGTAGTGGTGCGGTCTCAGCTCAAGCGATTCTCCTGCCTCAGCCTCTCGAGTAGATGGGATTACATGTGTGCCACCGTGCCCGGCTAATTTTTTTGTACTTTTAGTAGAGAAGGGGTTTCACTATGTTGGCCAAGCTGGTCTTGAACTTCTGACCTTGTGATTCACCCAACTCAGCCTCCCAAAATGCTGGAATTACAGACACAGCCACCACACCCAGCCGGATAACTTCTTAATCTCTTAAAAATATATAGGGCAAACACATGACATTAGTCTTGGTGCCATTTTCTTAGATAAAACATTAAATGCATGAGCATTTAAATAAGAAAAAAACCAGAAAAATTGAACTATACTACACTTCAAAATTTCTGCACATCTAGGTAAACATTTAATAGAGGGATAATGCCTTCTAGAAAATTTGTGAAAATACGTACAAATCACATGTGATAGGATTCAATATTCAAAAAATATAAACAACTTTTAAAACTGAACAATAAAGTTGAATAATTTTATTTAGAAATAGAAATAATTGAAATAAATGTTTATTAAAAAAACACAAATGAAAAATACATTTGAAAGGCTACACAAAACTATTTTGTAGAGAAATGAATAAAAATCACAATGAAAAACAAAATTCCATTAACAGCCATTTAAATGGCCACTATCAATTTCTTAAAAACACTAAATCTGTTAACGATGCCATAAAAATGAAACCGTTGGCCAGGCACAGTGGCTCACGTCTGTAATCCCAGCACTTTGGGAGGCGGAGGCGGGCAGATCACGAGGTCAGGAGTTTGAGACTAGCCTGACCAACATGGTGACACCCTGTCTCTACTAAAAATAAAAAATTTGCTGGGTTGACTGTTGGTGAAAAACAAAGATGCACCCATTATTTTATAATATTATAACTGTAATTTAAATAATTAAAAATATAATTATTATCAAAACCAGCAATTCCATTTATGAATCTGTATCTAAAATATGCAACATAGGACCTTGAAGACATATTTGATATAATAGAATATTATTCAGCCTTAAAGAAAATCTTAGGCCGGG
>NW_016107353.1:10746770-10756340 GCF_001604975.1 Cebus imitator
TTATGTATTTTTACAACAATTATTTTTTTAAAAAACTGGAAAAAATACAGAATTATATATCTTTTTAAAAATTATCTTTAAATTACAAAAGATAATGATGAATATTTATTTTTCGCACACAAAGGAAGTACATATTCATCATTAAACACATGGTGAAAATAAGACTATTTCCAAGGCTACTCACTTAGACAAGATAAAACCAACACTAAAAATGAGCTAAGAAACCGGGCAAGGTGGCTCATGCCTGTAATCCCAGCACTTTAGGAGACAGAGGTGGGCAGAACACCTGAGGTCAGGAGTCTGAGAGCAGCCTGATCAACATGGAGCAACCCCATCTCTACTAAAAATAAAAATAAAAAATTAGCCAGGCGTGGTGACACATTCCTGTAATCCCAACTACTTGAGAGGCTGAGGCAAGGCAATCACTTGAACGCAGGAGGTGGAGGCTGCAGTGAGCCAAGAGTGTGCGCATTGCACTCCAGCCTCAGCAACGAGAGCAAAACTCCATCTCAACAAGAAAACAATGAAAATGAGCTAAGAAAAAATATATACAAGATAAGGTATAACCAAAATTGGAGTCATATCTGTAGATATAAACACACACATATATATAATGTGACTGTGATAGACATATGGCTCATTTACCTTTTAGTTAAACCCCACATTAACTTAAAGTATACAAACAATTGCAAATTGTCTAAAATTATAATACAAAAGTAAAACCAATAGACACAATCAACTTATGTTAAGAAACCTACACTAAAAAAACACACTAATATAGAACTGCAAGACAATTAATAACAGAAATGTTTACTCATAAAATCTAGTTGGCAACATTAATGTACATTAACAAACAGACCTGGCACAGTGGCTCATGCCTGTAATCCCAGCACTTTGGGAGGCCAAGGTGGGTGGATCACCTGAGGTTGGGAGTTTGACACCAGCTCGACCAACATGGAGAAAACCCATCTCCAGTAAAAATACAAAATTAGCCAGGTGTGGTGATGCATGCCTGTAATTCCAGCTACTCAGGAGGCAGAAGTTGTGGTCAGCCTAGATCTCGGCATTGCACTCCAGCCTGGGCAACTCCAACTCAAAATAAATAAATAAATAAAAATAATTTGTCTAGGTAACTGCAAAGTTTGACTGTAACTGTGCGTTTATGGAAGGCAGGCATTTTAAAGTACTGGCATATACTGTATGGGAATAAAATTTCAGGGAAAATGCAGTACAATCATAAATAGGTGATGCTAATGAGAAACTTTTAATGGATAAGCATTTAAAAGAAACATGTCAATTTTTATGTTTTAAATATATGCTATTTTTACACAAAATAAAACTACTGTGATCAGTTTAGAAGCAAAGAATAGCCTTACATTACTAAATTATATACATATTTTGCAGAATATGGTAAGAGCTTTACAAAGAAAACAAATATTTCGGGAGTAAATTATGTTGTTTTTTATATATAGGCTGACAAAAGCTGTTTAAAATTCTGTAATTCCTTTTTGCCTGCCTGCATGCTAATTATCTAATTTAATTCAGGCCCAAAATTTAAATTCTAGTATACTGCCCTTGATTTCTGAATCTAAAATTACAGACAAATTTGAAGTAGAAAATAGAAAGTAAACATTTGCAGAGTAACATTAATAAGATAAAAAAGTAGAAGTTGCCCTATTTGCTTATCCTCTGACAGGAGGAAAATTTATAAGCCATTCCTGACAAAAAAAATGCCTTTATGAAAGAAGCAGGTTTACACCTGTAATGACAGCTACATCGTACATTAAAGTTGGAGAATTGTTTCTGGTCAAAATATTAACACTTGCCTGGGTTATGTAGCAAGACCTCATCTCAAAAACAAGTGCCTTTAAGAGAGCTCTGAGATCCAGGAAGGGAGGTGTGAAACTCTGCTAAGGCCCAAGATCAAAGGTAATCCTTTTCAGAAGGCAGGCCCTCATTTAGGTGGCAAACTACAGGACTACTCTTTTTGGCTACAGACAAGAAAATGTTTAACCTAACTCGATTCCACTGAGAATTTTAAACTTACTCTGTAACCATCCCAAACTCTTTCCAGCCACAGTCTCAGGGAGGTCCTGCCCTTCCAGAGGCCTGGAAAAAGACTCTTCTTTACAGCCATTTAGCAGCCCTGCAGACCTTGGCCTTTACTGTGCTCTCTGAAGCAGTTCCATGATGCAGTTCCAGCTTCCTGAGCCACAGCTGATGGCCAGTTCTGCCTATGTAAAAACCCAAAGTGACCTGAAAAAATCCTCTCTTGTACTCAGTAAAACCCATCCTCATCCACATCCTGATATAAAGCCCACTATATGCAGACCTGACTACAGAAACCAGCCTTTGGGTCTGCCCTGCAAAGTCCTGAAGGATACTCACTCTGTACCAAAATTAAACCAAAAGTGGACCCTCGTGCAAACTCAGCAGCTTTAAGATCAAGCTACACTACAAACCCAGAGAGCATTCTATCACACTGGGGGCCCAACAAAATAGGCTTTACTTTCTTAAACTAGTTTATAAAAATCTGAAGAAGTGTTTGTTCCTTCAAATTTACAGACATCAATGCAAAACTATTGTTTCTTATTGTCAATAATTCTATTTTAACATAGCACTGAAAGTATGTGAAGAAGAAATAGTAAAAATAATAATAATAATAATTAGGTCATTGAAATTGAAGACCAATAAGTAAAACGGAAGTTTCTCTTTGTTGATCATGTAATCATACATATATATATATATATATATGTATTCATTAGTTTAAACAGGTTTTAATATATGATTGATATATTAATATATATTAATTATATATATAATTATATAAAATTATGTAATTATATATAATTATATTATATAATTACATAATTTTATATAATTATATATATAATTAATATATATTAATATATCAATCATATATTAAAACCTGTTTAAACTAATGAATACACTCAGTTAATTAGCAAAATAAGTTATTATTCCATACACTGAAAACAAACTATCTTATAAAATAGAGGAAAAATAAATCTTATTTACAATAGCAATAAATAATCAATTTTAGAACAAATTAAACCAAGGAGCTCATAAACCTTTTAAGTGAAAGATATGTCAATGAAGAAAACTAGAGAGGATGCAGATAAATTTTAAAATATTTTATTTCTATTGAAATAATAAGTATTGTGAAACCGCCATATTATCTAAATTTATCTCTAGATTCAATAAACTCCCTATCAAAATTTCAGTGTATTTTTCCACAGTAATGAAAAATACAATTCTAAAATGTACATGAAACTACAATAAACTTTGAGTAGCCAAAGCAATCTTGAAAAAAAAGAACAGTGCAGAAAGACATCATACTTTATAATTTCAAACTATATTTCAAGACTATAGTAATAAAAACAGAATGAAATGTGAAGAAAAATAAACAAACAAAAAAAACCAATGGAACAGAAACCACTATTCTCATGAATTTCAGATGTGATGCAAAAAGAGAATTTAAAAAATAGGCCAGGCACGGTGGCTCATGCCTCTAATTCCAGCAGTTTGGGAGGCCGAGGTGGACGAATCACACCTGAGGTCAGGAGTTTGAGACCAGCCTAGCCAACATGGAGAACCCTATCTATACTAAAAATACAAAAAATTATCTGGGCATTGTGGTGCACACCTGTAACCCTAGCTACTCAAAAGGCTGAGGCAGAAGAATCACTTGAACTTGGGAGGCAGTGGTTGTAGTGACCCGAGATTGTGCCATTGCACTCCAGGTTGGGCAACAAGAGTAAAACTCCATCTCAAAAAAAAAAAGTTTAACACAGAGTATCCCAAAATTACATGGATATCTATCTGTCCACAAACAAACAAACAAACAAACAAAAAAAAACAGAAAAAAGGCATCAGATTGTGCACTCTTTTATATACCATGAACAGTACTTTGGTTGTCACTATAAACTTGAAGGAAGACCACTGAAGAAACAGAATTCTAAGACATTTTATAAGTATAAGCAGAAGATGCCCCTATGTGAGAGTATAATTTTAAAAATAATTTCAGGCTTCCAAGAAATTATTTCCTTTGGATCACAGCTTCCCAAATCACTTTAAAGATTTGCTTTCTCCTTGACTTTGGACCTGTCATCCATGTCGTCTGTGGTGTTCACTCTCACCTACCTGGGGGTTCATCCACCATCGCATGTCGCTTCATCTTCCAGGGCTCTTTTGCTTTCTCCAGACAGGTGATGAGGTCTGGCTTACAGGCAGCAATCCCTATTTTATTAAAAATAACTAACATGAATCTTGCTCATATTCTCCAATTACCAACTTAGTAATGTGCTCAGTAAAGAGGATGTAATAGAATATTCTAATAAATTTATCCCAATATACTAATTTATAGCAGAAATGCTTAAATATTTAGAAATATTTTAATTTTGTAGGTTCTTAATTTCACCTGGTACTATTGAATCAAAAATTGGTGATGACAATTAGATTTTAAGGTCTAAAAATTTTATACCACTAAACTTCTGAAATTACCACTAGTCTAAAGTGAAGGACACAAATTAGCTCAGAAATATGGAAAGTTCAGGTCAAGATGAAACATCTTTAAGAAATTCTTATCTAAACAGACAAATCCCCAGGATTTTCTTAAAAACAGAAATCTGAAAGTGTAAGTAACCAGAGAACATTCTACAGAAGAGAAATGAAACCTTTAGTTTATATTAGAAATGAAACCTTTAGTTTATATTGTGTATTGAAGTGATGCTCACCCAAGAAGACCAGGTTTCTGTAGTTCTCTAACATCACATTCCTATATAAATTCTGCTGTGCAGTGTCCAGGCATTGCCACTCCTCCAGAGAGAATTCTATGGCCACATCCCTAAATGTCAACAGTTCCTGGAAAACACACACAAACACACATATTTACAAAGAGTCTATGAGCAGAATTTTTCATTTGACTCAAGGTAAAATGAGAAAGTGAATAAAACCGGTTCTGACTCAGAAGAGTGAATGAAATTATCCAATAAAATAATTGTCAACACACAAACATTTTCTAATGTATTCTCTAACTCTGAGAAAACAGAGTGGCATGATATCCACACATCAGTGTATATATGATATTTATATGGATGATAAAGTATAAAGTTGAGGGTATAAACACATGTACATCTGAGTGCTACATTTACATAATACAAAATGGGCTGTATATATTTTTCAGATGCAAAAGACATATTTCTATTTTTCAGACAAAATAAACATGTTGCATTAGAAAGCACTACTCAAATTTTATGTGTATAATAAACTGGACATCTTGTTAACGCAGATTATTTTTTCAGGAGATCTGAAATAGAGTCTGAGTTACTGAATTTCGAACAAGCTCACCAGTAATGCCAATGTTTTGGCCCCAAAAGAATACTTTGTCAAACATCCAGTAAGTGGAAAAGCCTGTGATTTTTTTCAGTTTTTCTGGCCTGTAAACAAAGACGAGAGCTTTCATTTACCAAAGAAAGATAAATGTAAAGAAAAACTAAACAAACAAAAAACCACAAAAAAACAGCTGCCAGAATATGTGATGGCTTATGCACATCAGCTGCATAAAGAAACTTAATGATGAAGAGAAAACTAACTCTATAGTGAAAAAATCTGTAAGAGAGCTTATTAAGCAAGTGAGTTATTAACATCAACTGCACTAGGACAAGTTTTTATAGTGTGCTGATACACACAGAAGGTCACAGCAACACCACTGAGGTGTTGCCCACACTGAAGTAAATTGCAGTCTGAATTTAACCATAAGAAAATATCAGTTTTATGGAAAGTTCAAGATACAGTTATCTTCCATGTTCTACAATTTTGAATAGTGATTTCAAGTAGTCTTTCTTTAACAGCCTAATAAGCAGGTATTTCCTGATAATTTTTTCAGAACTTTCTGCGTAATACATGCCATCTTGTTTAAATTAGCAGTTTTGTAACCATATAATACATAGAGATAATAAAGAACGAAGATAGAACCTCAACATTACATGTTCTCCATCTTCACTAAGAACCCCAGGTTTTCTCCACAGAAATATTGAGTATCCACACCTTTCCATGTTCAACAGCCACAAAGCAAACATTTTTAATACTGCAGATCAAAAGTTCATGGTGAGAATTCTGCATGGCATATAAGAAGCCATGATGTAGAGAAGGCTCTGGTATATAGTGAAGAAATATTTTTCAGAGACCCTCTCCGGAGCATTATTAGCATCAGTTAGAAAAATGAGGCACAGCAGAGTCCTTAAATTCAGCACTCTTGTCACAACACAAATACTTCTGATACAAATTAAGACAATCATTCTCTATCTTAAACTATTATACTATTTGATGGCTCTTTAAAGTTTACAAAGAAAACAGAAAGCAGCAATTTCTGAGTAAGTCTGCATTTGGCAAACAACATGTGCACATGTACTAATGCAATGTTTATTAAGCAGATACTATGTGCTCAATCGGATGCTACAGAGCACTCTGATAACCCATTATTTGATTTAATTCTAATGACACCCTGTGAGTTGATACTAAGTGTTCAATAATTCCAAGGATTTAGAATGAGGACACAGCATTTTTATTTTTTCTGTTCAGCTGTCATGGATTTTTTTTAAAAATGCATAGAATAAAATCTGCCTTACACAGGTGGGAGGGATACAGATAGAAATAGTTTAATATGGGCCGGGCGCGGTGGCTCAAGCCTGTAATCCCAGCACTTTGGGAGGCTGACGCAGGTGGATCACGAGGTCAAGAGGTCGAGACCATCCTGGTCAACATGGTGAAACCCCGTCTCTACTAAAAATACAAAAATTAGCTGGGCGTGGTGGCGCATGCCTGTAGTCCCAGCTACTCAGGAGGCTGAGGCAGGAGAATTGCCTGAACCCAGGAGGTGGAGGTTGCGGTGAGCCGAGATCGCGCCATTGCACTCCAGCCTGGGTAACAAGAGCGAAACTCCGTCTCAAAAAAAAAAAAAAGAAATAGTTTAATATAATTTAGATGAATTTTCATTGTGTTTATATACACTATTTTGTGACTTGTGAATCAACTACTGTATCTGCAGGAACAGAAAACAAGTTGCTAAATGAAATGTCTCTGCAAACACTGGTTTTAATAAAAAATTTAAAAATTAAGACCCTACAATACATATTTCATATTTTCCATTTTTCTGCTTTGGGTTTCAGAAAATTGTGAGTCCCAACTCCAAAATGGTAACAGGATTTTTCACCCAAAACACTGATCTATTCTAGTTAGTTCTGCAAGGCAAGACTCCAGGTTAGGGCCAGACCTAAATAAGGCCTTCCAAAAGGTTGAATCTGAACAGGATTGGGGCAGGGTATAGAGCTGATGTAAAATTCTGTACTTGATGCCACTGGGGAGTATTTTTAGTTCTGTTTCTCTTTTTTAAGCTTACCAAAAGAAACAAAGAAAAAAAAAACCTTAAATCTCAGATTTGTGTAATTTTAATATTTTTTTAAGCCACTGCCCTCTCAATTTTATATTACATACTAATAAGCAATTTAAACAAATCCCTTAAGGTTTTCTAGATTAATTTTTTAGAAGATAAATAAGTATTCTTAGAAAGGTAAAAAAAATACAAATAATAATGTCTTTGTTTATTAATATATGTTAAGGTGTAGTCATCAGAAGGCACAGCAATATAAAGAAAATGGCCCAAATAAAGCCCATATTTTTGCACACATGTATTTACTGCACCCACCATATGATGCATAATTAAACCATTTATCCAGTTGCTAGTCTAAACAAAAGTTCTTGTATGGTAGGGACAATGACTGCTTCATTTATTTTTCTAATGACTATATGAAATGAAATCAGTTAGTTTATCTGTTTGAGTCTCCAGACCTCCTCCCTTGTTTTCCACCCAAATACCAGGGAACTGGAAAAACTCTCATCTGGGTACCAACCAAAGACATCTCTTGTATGAGGGGAGGAACAAACACAAGATGACTCATTCATTTATTTTACACTAAGAAGCAAAATGAACCACTCTTGTCAGCCGGACACAATTCTGTTCTGGAGATTCTCAAAGGTCTCAAAGATAACTAGGTGATTGTGAGAGCATTTTCAGAGACCCTGGACTGATGGTGCAATAGTAAGCCAACAGGAGAGACTCAGGCTGATTTTAAATAGAAAATAAAACTACTACGTTGGAGCTCCAGAACCTGGGTCATCTGTCGTGATTAGGTAGCTTTTAGTTGCATAGAAGGACAGGAATGTTCTACTCTAGTATCACGTTTTACAGGTAAGTGTAGTTGTGCTCAGGAGTCTGAGTATTTTGTGGTCTTGATCTCTCCCTTCTAAGATGCTTGCTTACACTTAGAGTTCTGCCATCAGATTCTATTTAAACCTGGAGCCTCTCACATAACTGCAGCAGGTGAATAAACAAGATGTGAAAAGGTCAAAGCCTCACTCTCAAGGAGAAATCTCAAATGTCTATGTTGACTCACAATGCAGAAAATGTCTCCTGCTGGTTTTCTGTACATTCTCAATCTAAAGTCTGGCCCTGTTTTGTAAATTCCAGGCAGAAGCCAGACCTTATTTGCAGATTCTAGATAAAATCAACATCATTCTGCAGTTTTGGCTGTTACAGCAAGTAGAGTATAATCAAAGGAGAGATATACTCACAGAGGCTGCTCTAGAAAATTCTAAATAATATTTTACCTTAAAAAAAGCTGACACAATACGAAGAAAAGTAGGCAGTTTATTTGGGCCAACCTTAATTACTGTAACTTGAGAAGAAATATTCTATTCAAAATACCTGGAATCTACACTTTGATTAGCAGCAGTTACAAGTGGGAAGGCAAAAAAAAAAAAAAAGAGAGAGAGAGAGAGTGGGCTGATACAAACATGTTTGTGAGAAATTCTTATTTAAATAAATAGCTTCAATTATTGATGGACTGTACTTAACAATGTAGTTAAGTACAGGTATAAAATTTACCTTGGTTAAAGCTAAGGGTATAAAGTTAAGTGTCTAGTGTGACATTATTAGCTTAACTTACACCTACTTGTGGCAATAGTGAACCGTTTCAAGAGATGAATACAGAGTTTAAAGGAAGGAGAAGGACATAATTGCACTCTTATTTTAATGTCTCTCTGAGTTTTATAAGTAAAAAGACTTGCATTCCTCAAATAAAAGTTTTTTTCTTTTCCTTTTTTTTTTTTTTTTTTCAAATTTCAAGACCTACATTTAGAATTCAGAGCTGCAGATTTAGGTACCAGATGGGCTGACTTAGAGCAAGTGTTACCTGCAATTGTGAACATTTTCGCGAGAGGAGGGAAAGAGAAGTGGAGATTCTCATGTCTCCATGTCTATTCGGTGCACACATGTTACTCTGATTGTGTTTCTGGGCTCCACAGTCTCTGAATCAGTTTCGGGTCTTAAGATACAAGAGTCACTAAAAGAAGTAAAATGGGCCGGGCGCGGTGGCGCAAGCCTGTAATCCCAGCACTTTGGGAGGCCGAGGCGGGTGGATCACGAGGTCAAGAGATCGAGACCATCCTGGTCAACATGGTGAAACCCCGTCTCTACTAAAAATACAAAAAATT
>NW_016107353.1:10756575-10758731 GCF_001604975.1 Cebus imitator
AAAAAAAAAAAAAAAAAAAAAGAAGTAAAATGATTAATATCTGCCCTATATAGATTGTAGAAATCGGGTCTAGCCCCTTTAGAAGTGACTGTAGAGGGTTATAGATACGAATTAGGCAGAGACACAATTCTGCTTGCATATTTAGGTGACAGCATGCATTTTATGGTGTCATTGTGAGCTGACTGGAGGCCTGAGAGGGAAAGTCTGCTCTAAAGCTTGGTTGACATCTTATGTGTTTATATTATGCCTGCTAATTCTACACTGTTTGGGAAATACAATTTAAAAAATATTTTCAGCCCCAGAGAAACCACAGTAATAGAACAGAAAGAAAACTGTTTCATTACACAATTAAATCTGGATGTCACATGTATTACAGTCAGTCTGCTTAAGAAAAAGAAAAGAAAGAAAGACGGTGATCATAATTAGTTCACAAGTAGAATTTACAGTACTATGTCATACATAGTTCATTCTAAATTCACCTAGTCCTTGGGGAGGCCATCCATGTATAATAATTGGTTATATCAATGACAAAATAAGCTTTTCACAAGTTCATGACAGAAGGCAGTTTTGCAGCTTGAAGCCAGTTGCCTGCTTTAAGTAGACTTTCACTCTTCTACAAAAGTGGTTGAATAGGGTGCTATCTTTTTGGCTACTTGTATTTTAAAGCAGTGACTCTCTCCTCCTTGAGGACTGGGCTAGAGCACTCCCGCTTCCCCTCTTCTGGTGGCCAGTGTCCTCTTTTTTTTTTCCTACAGCACATCGCTCACAGCTGGCAGCTCGCATCTTAGCTGAATGCCAATTGTCACAGCAGCATTTTAGTGTCACATCAAAGAGTGAAGCCTGGCCAGCTGTGGTGGCTCAACCTGTAATCCCAGCACTTTGGGAGGCTGAGGCAGGCAGATCACAAGGTCAGGAGTTTGAGACCAGCCTGGCCAACATGGTGAAACCCCCATCTCCACAAAAAATTAAAAAAAAAAAAATTACCTGAGCACAGTGGTGGGTGCCTTTAATTTCAGCTACTCAGGAGGCTGATGCAGAATCACTTGAACCCAGGAGGTGGAGGTTGCAGTGAGCCAAGATTGCACCACTGCGCTCCAGCCTGGGTGACAGAGTGAGAGACTCTGTCTCAACCAAAAAATAAAAATAAAAATAAAAGGGGGATCGATCCAAGGTGGCCGTTTAGGAACAGCTCAGGATTGCAGCTCCCAGTGAAAGCGCAGAGGGTGAGTGGACGCCGCATTTTTATTGCCCACAGACTAGGAAATTCCCAGGTGGAGGAGCTCCATGGGTCGCCAGCGCGGCTGTTTCGGCCAGCGCGGCTGTGCCGGCCGGAGCCGCTGCTTTGCCCCCTGCGGCTGCTTTGCCGGTGCCCCAGAGCAGCGGTTCTCCCTACAAAATACACTGGTCCGGGTGCCCCTTTGGCTAGCAATTGGAGCCACGGGAAGTCGCCCATACATCGGTTTAAAAAGGGGACTGGGCAGGGAACCAGGACAGTAGGTTCCAGGGCAAAAAAAAATACCACAAATCTCAGTGCCGCTGTTTAAGCCAGCGCAGTGACTTGCCGCCGGGGAAAACGCTCAGACCCGGTGCCTCTTCAACAGGCGACTGGAACACCAACTTAAAAAAAGGCTCTGAGGCAGGGAGCCAGCGATCAGGCTCGGCTGGTCCCGCCCTCACAAAAGAACCGCAATCAGAAACTCTCTGGATTGAGTTTCACAGCAAGTGTAGCTGAACCCAGGACGGTCCAGCGCTGGTGGGGGAGGGGCGTCCGCCATTACCAAGGCAGCCCACCACTACGTAGGTAGTCAGCCAATGCTGAGGCAGCCCGCCGTTGCCAAGGCAACCCGCCACTGCTGAGGCAGCCCGCCGTTGCCGAGGCAACCCGCCACTGCAGAGAGACTCCGCTGCAACAGAGGCAGGCCACTATTGCCAAGGCAGTTCTAAGTACACCCATATAAACAGGACTGCAGGGAAGTTCACTTGGCAGCTGGGCGGAGCCCACAGCAGCTCAGCAAAGCCTCTACAGGCAGACAGTGACTAGGCTGCCTCCTTGCTGGGCAGGGCAGCTCTGAAGGAAAAAAAAAAAGAAGGCAGCAGCATAAGGGAAACTCATAAAGCCCTAAATCCCTGGGACAGAGCACCTGGGAACAAAAAGC
>NW_016107353.1:10764245-10772386 GCF_001604975.1 Cebus imitator
TTCACCATGTTGACCAGGATGGTCTCGATCTCTTGACCTCGTGATCCACCCGCCTCGGCCTCCCAAAGTGCTGGGATTACAGGCTTGAGCCACCGCGCCCAGCCCACTAAAATATTTTTTTCATCTCTGCTGCTCTCTAATCTTCTAGCCATTGAATGCAGAATCTATATTCAAATATAGCTGAAAACTTCTACCAGCACTTTTTGATAAAAAATTAAAATCTGACTGTGTTCATATAATGGAATACATGTGAGCCTGCAACACAGCTAACTGGAGAGCTATTACAGTTTGGAGGTGGCCACATCACCTGTCTTTATTTGTCCTGTAACAGCAGTATTTTAATTTGTGAAATAAAAAACACTAAAATTATGCTTACCTATAATCATCTCTATTGGTTAAATTAATAAGCACATCAGACTAATACCTAGTGTAACAATTTGGTAGTAAATTTTCTTTGGATACTAGATATAAATATGCAAGTATGAATAATTTTAATGTACTATTCATAATGTATGTAAAATTTTAAAAAATTTTCTGTAACTATAATTCAGTTGAAAAACCATATTTCAAAAATATGAATCATGATATTAAGTATTTAAGAAACTCATTCAAAGTAAATTTTGTGACTTTATATTCATACTACTGTCGAAAATACTATTGAATGCATATGAATGCAGGTTGTCTACAAATACTATACATAACTATGCTAATTGTACTCAAGTAATAATTAGAAACCAAAGTATGACAACAGATTCCACTGTTCAGTTAACAAACTGAACTTTTTTTTTTTTTTTTTTTTTGAGATGCTGTTTTGCTCTTGTTGCCCAGGCTGGAGTGCCATGGCATGATCTCAGCTCACAGCAACCGCCTCCTCCCAGTTTTAAGCAATTCTCCTGCCTCAGCTTCCCAAGTAGCTGGAATTACAATAATGCACTACCACGCCCAGCTAACTGTGTATTTTTAGTAGACACAGGGTTTCTCCATGTTGGACAGACTGGTCTCGAACTCCCGACCTCCAGTGACTCATCCACCTCGGTCTCCCGGAGTGCTGGGATAACAGACGTGAGCAACCATGCCCGACTATAAACTGAATTCTTTTTGCTTTTGTATTATAAGTACTTTAGCCTGCAAATCATCACCTTGGATAATCAGGTTTCTCTCAACTTACTCGTATCTTTTAATCTTTATAATTCTATATTGCTAAATGTAATCCTATTTTTCTGCTCAACTTTTCTGTGCTCTTGGAATGACCTTTACTCTGAACAAATTTGTGTCAAATTTAAAGGACTAAACATCATAAAAATAATCTTTGGCCAAAGCAAAAGCAAAGCAATTAATCTCAGGTCCCCGATAAAGACAATCCTGAGTCAAAAAAAAATTGACAAAAGGTTTATTTAGCTGTTAATATGATTTACATGTATTTCAAAAAAAGGGAGATAAAAATCTATACATAATCTAAATGTTTTAAGAAAAAGATTTTAATAAGACATTTTCTCTTTTTTTTTTTTAATCCAGTCTCAGGTAGTCTGTTATAGCATTTCTCTTATTTTTATGTAGGCTAATTAAGCATCTTATTTCTAATTTATTTTTTCTTTTACAATGGCCAGGTCTCTTAACATGTTCTTGAAGTCTTGGAAATCTCAATTTTGCACACTGCGTGCACATAAAAGAATGTTTATTGGAGAAAAAGTAGAGGAGAGAAAATTGTATAGAAAATTCATGGGTTTGCATGAATAAAGCAAGTTCTCAGAGACCTATGAAGAGATTTAGATTCTGACACAATAATAGTGGGAGACTACAGCATCCCACAGGCACCAACATATAACTGAAGAAGGAAATTAACAAAATATTAGGACCTAAACCCAACAATTGGCCAAATACTCCTAATAAACACCTATAGAACTCCTCATCTAAAAATAACATACTTTCTTCTCATCACCACGTGGTACATACTCTAAAACTGACTAAACAATTAGAAATAAAACAAGCCTAAGAAAATTGAAAAATCTTGGTGGGCGCAGTGGCTCACATCTGTAATCCCAGCACTTTGGGAGGCTGAGGCAGGCATATCACGAGGTCAGGAGTTCGAGACCAACATGGCCAACATGGTGAAACCCCATCTCTACTAAAAATACAAAAATTAGCCAGGTGTGGTGGTGCGTGCCTGTAACTCCAGCTACTCGGGAGGCTGAGGAAGGAGAATCACTTAAATCTGGGAGGTGGAGGTTGCGGTTAGCTGAGATTGCGTCACTGCACTCCAGCCTGGGTGACAGAGTGAGACTCCATCTCAAAAAAAAAAAAACAAAAACAAAGAAGAAGAAGAAGAAGAAGAAAGAAAATTCGAAAACCACAAAATTTCATAAACCACACACACAGACCACAGCTTGACAAGAATACAATTCATTAAAAAGAAAACAACTTGAAATCATACAATTACATAAAAATTAAACAACTCTTTAATAAATAATGAAATTAAGGCAGCAATCCAGTAGTTCTTTTAAACAAATAAGAACAAAAAAATGGGCCATGCACAGTAGCTCATACCTGTAAACCTAGCATTTTGGGAGGCTGAGGTAGGCAAATCACATGAAGTAAGGAGTTTAAGACCAGCCTGGCAAACATGATGAAACCCCTTCTCTACTAAAATTATGAAAATTAGGTGGGCGTGGTGGCACACGACTCTAATACCAACTACTTGAGACACTGAGGTAGGCCAATGCTTGAACTCAGGAGGTGGAGCTTGCAGTGAGTCAAGACTGTGCTACTGCACTCAGCCTAAACGACAAGAGCAAAATTCAATCTCCAAAAAAAAAAAACACAAAAAAAAACAAAAAAAATTACATCAGAATCACTGCAATAACACTAGCTAAGCTGGTGTTAAAGGGAAATTTGTAGCATTTAATGCTCAAATCGAAAAACTAAAAAGATCTTTAATAACCTGACATCATAAATAAAAGCAAGAGCTAATCAACCGCTAAGCTAGCAGTGGACAAGAAATAACCAAAATCAGATGTGAACTGCTATTTGGACATAAAAATTTTACAAAATATCAAGAAATCCAAAATTAAATCTATGAAAACAATAATAAGACAAATAAACCACTAGCTAGATTAATGAAGGAAAAAGGGATGATCCAAATAAACACAATTAGAAATAACAAAAGAGACATTACCACTGATGTCCCCAAAATATACTGAAGTCTACTATGAACACCTCTGCACAAAAACAAAAAAAAATTAGAAAAAAATAAAAAATTATTGAACAAATATATCCTTCTAAGAATGAACAAAAATGAAATCAAAGCCTTATACAGATGAAGAAGAAGCTCAAAAATTGAATTAGTAATAAACAGCCTGCCAACCAAATAAAGCCAAGGAGCAGAGATTCACAGCTGAATTCTACCAGATGTACAAAAAAAGTACTGGTATTATTTCTACTGAAAATATTATAAGAAGTTAAGAAAAAGTAACTTTTCTCTAACTCATTATATCAGAACAGCACTATTCTGATACCAAAATTTGGCAAACATTAAAAAAAAAAATTCAGGGCCGGGCGCGGTGGCTCAAGCCTGTAATCCCAGCACTTTGGGAGGCCGAGGCGGGTGGATCACGAGGTCAAGAGGTCGAGACCATCCTGGTCAACATGGTGAAAGCCCGTCTCTACTAAAAATACAAAAAATTAGCTGGGCATGGTGGTGCGTGCCTGTAATCCCAGCTACTCAGGAGGCTGAGGCAGGAGAATTGCCTGAACCCAGGAGGCGGAGGTTGCGGTGAGCCGAGATCGCGCCATTGCACTCCAGCCTGGGTAACAAGAGCGAAACTCCGTCTCAAAAAAAAAAAAAAAAAAAAAAAAAAAAAAAAAAAAAAAAAAAAAAAAAAAAAAAAAAAAAAAAAAAAAAAAAAATTCAGGCCAAAATCTCTGAACACTCATGAAAAACTTTTCAACAAAATACTGACAAACCAAAGCCAGCAGCATATCAAAAAGCTAACCCACAATGATCAAGTAGAATTTATTTTGGGAATGCAAGATTGGTTCAACATACACAAATCAATAAATGTGATTCATCACATACACAGAACCAAAGACAGAAACCACAAGATAACCTCAATAGATGCAGAAAAAGGTTTTGATAAAATTGAACATCTTTCATGTTAAAAACCTTCAACAACCTAGGCACTGAAGGTACATATTTTAAAATAAGTTATCTATGACTAACCTTCAGCCAACATACTGAATGGACAAAACCTGGAAGCAAATGGGTGCAAGTGGCTCACACCTGTAATTCCAGCAATTTGGAAGGCAAAGGCAGGTAAATCACCTGAGGTCAAGAGTTCAAGATCAACCTGGCTGACACGGCAAAATCCTGTCTCTAATAAAAACACAAAAATTAGCCAGGTGTTGTGGCGGATGCCTGTAATCCCAGCTACTCAAGAGGCTGAGAAAAGAGAATTTCTTGAACACAGAAGGTGGAGGGTGCAGTAGGCCAAGATTGTGCCACTGCACTCCAGCCTGAGAGAGAAAGGGAGACTCTATCTCAAAAAGAAAAAGAAAAAAGAAAAAGAAGCTTCAAGCATTCCTCCTTGAAAACTGGCACAAGGCAAAGATACCTTCTCTCAGCATTACTATTCAACATAAAATCGGTAGTCCTGATCAAAGAAATCAGGCAAAAGATAAAAATAAAAGGCATTTGGCCGGGTGTGGTGGCTCACGCCTGTAATCCCAGCACTTTGGGAGGCCAAGGCGGGTGGGTCACGAGAGCAGGAGTTCAAGACCAGCCTGGCCAACATGGTGAAACCCCGTCTCTACTAAAAATACAAAATTTAGCTGGGTGTGGTGGCGCGTGCCTGTAATCCTAGCTACTCAGGAGGCTGAGGCAGGAGAATCGCTTGAACCCAGGAGGCGGAGGTTGCAGTGAGCTGAGATCGCACCATTGCACTCTAGCCTGGGCAACAGAGTGAGACTCCATCTCAAATAAATAAATAAATTAAATTAAAATAAAAAATAAAATAAAGATATTTAAACAGGAAGAGAAGAATTCAAACTATCCCTCTTTGTAGACAACATGATTCTACATCAGGAAAACTATATACGTAGCCTTGACAGAAAAGCTCTTTAAACCTACAAACAACTCCAGTATAATTTCAGGATACAGCCCCTCATGCTCACCAGAGCCCGGTCTGTGAAGGAGCTGGGGAGCTCCGGCCTGGCTGGGGCAGCACGGTCAGGTGGCCTCGCTTCCCTGTGGGTCACTGCTCACCACACCGGAACCTCGTACAGCTAGAGCCACTTCTGAAGCCGCTTGTGAAAACTGATGTGACAGTTTTTATCAAAAAAGATTCTTCAGAAACTTATACCATCTGTGAAGGAAGTGGCTCTCATTCCCGCTTGCAAAATAGACATTCTCAAATTCCGAAATGCCAGCAAAGACCCCAATGTACATGAAAGCAGCCAGCAACAAGAAAGGAAAAAAATATTAAACTGAGGGACATTCTATCTCCTGATACAGGTATTGATCGACTTACGACCTATGCAACTTAAGACCATTCGACTTTACGACCACAATCGCTAGCCACGACTGCTCTGCGTCTGGCAGCGCAAATGTTGCTCAGCTGGGCGTACGACAGTGCGGACCAGCTTCTGGCAGCACTACCATCTCCGCATGCACCATTTCAACTGTACATATAGCCTACTCAGCTTACGACCAAATCGTGTTACGACCGGTCTGCTGGGCCCAATAGTGGTCGTAAGTCGAGTACTAGCTGTATCCCCGGCTTGGAGATTTCGCCACACCATCCACATCAGCAAAGAGGGCCAGAACGACATCTTTAGAAATATTTCCTTTCTCTGCTCAGATGTGCTTTACGTAGTAGGAAAAAAAAAGAAAAAGAAAAAAAGAAATATTTCCTTTCTTCAAGAGAACTATGTACTTTTACCTGGAAACCAGGAGGAAGCACACCTGGGCCAGTTCCCTGGGCATAACGAGTTCTTCTGGGCCAACAGCACCTCTAACTCTGTGTTTAAAGAAACACCCTTCGCAGTGCTCAAAAATGCCATCTCTCTCCCGACAATTGGAGGGTCCCAAGCTCTCATGTTGCCCTTATTGTCACCGGTGACATTTAATTCCAAACAGGGGTCCTGTGGGCCAGCAAAGCTGCCCAGGCTTAGCTGCGAACCCGTCATGGAGGGAAAAGCTCCTGAGAAAAGCAGTCTGTTGAACAAGACAGTCCTCCAGGGAGACACCTCATGGGGCTCCAGCGGTTCTGCATCTCAGCCCAGCCAGGGCAGGGACAGCCACTCCTCCAGCCTGTCGGAAGAGTACCCCGACTGGACAGCCGAGGACGTTTGACAACCCCACCCCACGCGAACTTATCAAAGGAAAGACTAAGTCAGAGGAGTCCCTCTCTGACCTCACAGGCTCTCTTCTCTCCCTGCAGCTGGATCCTGGGCCCTCACTTTTGGATGAGCTGCTGAATGTCATGGATAAAAATAAGTAACACGATGCCAACTTTTTCCTTTGGAGAAAAACGCACAAAAACAAACTAACCGCAGTTAAAGAGAAAGGCTTCTGGAGCTGTATTTGCAGTTTTGTGATGGGTTTTCTAAAACAATATTCTTACAAAGTACTTTTTTTTTTTTTTTTTAACCTGTTATGCCCTGTTTGCAAAAACAATTTGGAAAAAACAACAAAGCAAAACCTGCCTTGGCAAAAAGAGGAAATGAGTCAGTCAGAGCCCATTTTCAGCAGGTATTGGTGATGTTTGGCTCACATATTGTTTGTAGACACACAAGAAATCTGGCTTGGCCAGGATTGACACTAGCTATGCAGGGCTGGGTGAGTCACATTAAGAAACTTTACTGAACTTTACAGCACTACAACGTTTTCTGAGCAAGAGGAAGTCAAAATCTATTTAACACCTAAACCTTTTTTCTAGACTCTTTTCTATATATTGCTTGGGCTCACCATAGCAAATTCTCCAGTGTTAAAACTTTTCTGTTTTCACATCTGAACTTTATGGGTTTTGGAGATTTTCTTGTCGTTCTTATATATCCCTACATATTGTATCTATATTGCAAAATTCTGACCGTTAGCTACATGTTGGTAAGACACAGGGCAAAGTATTACTGTAACTAAGTTATTTTTAAAGTTAAAATATATTTTATGTGCCTTTGGAAAAAAAATAATAATTTCAGGATACAAAATAAATGTACAAAAATTAGTAGCATCCCTGTAAATCAACAACATCTAAGCCACATATGAATCATAAACACAATCCCATGCAGAATTGCTGCTAAAAGACAAACTATTTAGGAAGACAGTTAACCAGGAAGGTGAAAGATCTCGATAAGAATTACAAAACAATGCTTAAAGAAGTCAGAAATGGCACAAAAGGAAAAAAAAACTTAATGCTCATAAACAGAAAAGATCAAGATCCTAACAATCATACTGCCCCTAAAAATTTAGATTTAATGCTATTCTAATTAAATGACCAAAATATTTTAAAAGAACTAAAAAATAAACTATTGTAAAATTTATACAAAATGAAAGAGACTGAATAGCCAAGGTAATCATAAGCAAAAACAACAAAGCTGAAGGCATTACACTACCTGACTTCAAATTACACTACAGCGCCACAGTAAACAAAGCAACATGGAACTAGCACAAACTCATAGACTAGCGCAACAGAATAGGGAGCCCAGAAGTAATGGCACAGACCTACAACCATCTGATCTTCAACAAAGGTGACAATAGAAATGTGGCAGGAATTCCCTATTTAATAAATGGTGGTGGAATGACGAGCTAGCTCTATGTAGAAGACTGAAACTTTATTACACTATATACAAAAATCAACTCTTAATTATGAACTGAAATGTTTATTTTAGAATTACAAAAAAAAACTTGGGAAGATAACCTAAGAACTATCATTCTAGACATAGAAACTAGCAGAGATTTCATGATGATGATATCAAAAGCAATTGCAACAAAAGCAAAAATTGACAAATTGGACCTAATTAAACTAAAGAGCTTCTTTACAGCAAAGGAAACTATCAACACAGTAAACAGACAACCTACAGAATAATGGAAAATATTTGCTGGGTGCAGTGGCTCACGCCTGTAATCCCAGCACTTTGGGAGGCCGAGG
>NW_016107353.1:10772656-10776297 GCF_001604975.1 Cebus imitator
CTCACCAAAAAGTAGACAAAATACATGAAAAAGATGCTTTTCAAAAGAAGACAGACATGTGGCTAACAAGCATATAATAAAATGCTTATCGATAATGATTAGAGAGAAATGCAAAGAAAAAAAAAATAACCATGAGATACCATCTCACGACAGCTAGAACGGCTATTAAAAAGTGAAAAAATAAAAAAAATAGATGCTATTAAGGCTGCTGAGAAAAAGGAATCCTTATATGCTGCTGCCAAGAGTGTACATTAATTCAACCATTATAAAACGCAGTCTGGCAATTTCTCACACAACTAAAAACATAATTACCATTTCACCAAGCAACCTCATAATTGGGTATATACCCAAAGAAACAGAAATTGTTCTATCATAAGACACATGCACAAGCATGTTCACTGCAGCACTATTCACAATAGCAAAGACATGAAATCAACCTGAATGCCTATCAATGGTAGACTGGAGAAAGAAAATATATTATGATCGAGCATAATGGCTCATGCCTGTAATCTCAGCACTTTAAGAGGCCAAGGCAGCTGGACTGTCTGAGCTTAGGAGTTTGAGACCAGCCTGAGCAATATGAAAAAAATCCCATCTCTAAAAAAACACAGTAAGAAAAATTAGTGAGGCATGGTGGTACATGCCTGTAGTCACAGTAATAGTAGCACTACTTGGAAGGCTGAGGCATAAGAGGATTGCTTGGCCCACTGCAATCGTTCGCACCTGTAATCCCAAAACTTTGGAAGGCAAAGGCGGGCGGGTGAATTACCTGAGGTCAGGAGTTCAAGACCAGCCTGGCCAACATGGTGAAACCCCATCTCTACTAAAAATACAAAAATTAGCCGGGTGTGATGGTGGTGGGTGCCTGTAATCCCAGCTACTCAGGGGGCTGAGACAGGAGAATCACTTGAACCCAGGAGGCAGGTTGCAGTGAGTGGAGATGGCACCATTGCACTCCAGGCTGGACAACAAGAGCAAGACTGTCTCCAAAAAAAAAAAAAAAGAGGATTGCTTGAGCTTGGAAGTTTGGGGCTGCAGTGAGCCAAGATCATGCCATTGCACTTTAGCCTGGGAAACAGAGTGAGACGGTCTCCAAGATTAAAATATACAATTATTTTTTTAAAAATATGGTACATAAACATCATGGAATACTGTGTGGTCACAAAGAAACAACAACAGAAAAACAGGAAACAAGATTATGTTCTTTACAGCAACATGAAGTCGGAGACCATTATTCTTAGACAACTAATGCAGAAACAGAAAATCAAATGCATGTTATTTATAAGAGCTAAATAATAAAAACACATGAACACAGAGGGGAACAGACACTGAGGCCTAGTTGAGGGTGGAGGGTGGGAGGAGAAACAGGGTCAGAAAAAATACCTCTTTGGTACTATGTAACTAAAGTACTAACTTTAGTTACAAAATAATCTACACACAAAACCCCTATGACACAATTTTAGCTGTATAACAAACCGGCATGTATACCCCTGAACCAAAAATAAAAGTTAAAAACAAAAAACACAAAACAAAACTTCTGGATGGGAAAGTGCAATGCAGGCTGAAGGACTGGTTTGTGCTACATGTGGTGGCCCAGGTGGGGCTGTACTCTGATTTATTTCTGGGTCCATGCAGGCAGATGACATTATGAACCAGTGGTCCAGAACCCTAGGTTGGTGGAGAAAACAGGTTGCTGCAGCTGCAGATTCAGTGTCTGGAGGTGGGAATAGGCCAAGAGACTTGTAGACACTTTCATAAGTTTTTGGCAAAAAAGTACTAGTATCAGAAATGCTGTGGTAAAATTCCTGAGTGTGGTTTCTTGTCCTGGAAGAGGTGTGGACACGTTAATGCTTAGTGGGTATGTTTGTGAGTGGGTGAAAATCCTGTGGTGGCAGCTGTGGCCAAGGGGGTCTGTCATCACAGCTCCTTTCCTCTAAATGTTAGTTCTCTGTCACCCTGGAAGGAGAGCTGGAATCACAGAACAAGAAACAGTGTGACAGCCTGTGTAGAGCAGAGCACAGCTTCCCATTCCTGGACACCCAGAGTTTTATTCTAGGCCAGGAGTCTGTAATGTCTTTCTTCTGGCACCAAATCTGTCGTTTGCTGAACATGAAGCAATTCTGCAACACCAACTTATTGTCTAACACTTGAATTCTGACACCATCAGAATCAGCATAGACCCTGATTCAGGGCTCCGTCCCACAACGTTGTCCTCACTGCAGATGCCAGTCACAAACCCCATAAGCCCATCTATGCTTCTGAGATACTGTTCACAAATTGGGGACTGAAATGTACTGTTACTGAAATTTACTAATTCAATAGAGCTACACACATTCCGATAAGACATGTGTGTCTAGGGAAAAAAAATGCACAGAGATATTTTACAATACAGTGTCTGGAGCTTATTCTTTGCTTTCTTCTCATAGGAAATATTTACAGAAAGAAAACAAATCTTTTTAAGTATGCCATCAAATGTTTTGTCAAAAAAATGATTAATTGGCCAGGCACCATGGCTCACGTCTGTAATCCTAGGTCTTTGGGAAGCCAACTCGGGCGGATTGCTTGAGGCCAGCAGTTCCAGACCAGTGTGGCCAATGACCTTGTATCTACTAAAAATACGAAAACTAGCCCGGCATGGTGGCCGGCGCCTGTAATTCCAGCTACTTGGGAGACTGCGACAGAGAATCATTTGCGCTCAGGAGGTGAAGATTGCAGTGAGCCTAGATTGTGCCACTGCACTCCAGCTTGGACAACAGAGCAAGGCTCTGTCTCAAAAAATAAAAAGATTTAAAAAATTAAAATAGGTATCAAAAAATGTACACTAAAGGACAAATAGTTGATAAAAGTGAATTAGGGAAAGGAAATTAGCATTTGGGATATCAGACAAACTGGAAATTTAGTATTTTACTGCAAGCCAGAGTTAGGTTGAAGGAATAGGGGATTAGGGGTACACTTGAGGCCCTGCTTGAGACACATGTGAACAATGCAGGGAAAAATCAGTCCCCTGTGAAGTGTGAAAATAATTAAGTGGCAGGCAATTAGATTGAGGTGGTGCTAATTCCTGGACTTCTACTTCTAAAAAAAAAAAAAAAAAAAAAAACCTAAACTCAAGAGCATTTTTTGGTAAATTACTACATTGCCAGAAACAAAATTCAGGCTTAACCAACTATAAGCTGCCAATTAAGCTCTGATCACATAAGCAGGATACTTCCAACTTGATTATAAAAATTAAGAAACTACGCCAGGCGCGGTGGATCGTGCCTGTAATCCCAGTACTTTGGAGGGCCGAAGTGGGTGGATCACCTGAGATCAGGGGGTTGAGAACGGCCTGGCCAACACGGTATAACCCAGTCTCTACTAAAAATTTTTAAAAAGTGGCCAGGTGTGGTGACAGGTGCCTGTAGTCCAAGCTACTGGGGAGGCTGCGGCAGGAGAATAGCTTGAACCCAGGAGGCAGAGGTTGCAGTGAGCCGAGATGGCGCCACTGCACTCCAGCCTGGGCAACAGACTAAGACTCTATTTCAAAAAACTTAAAACAGGCCGGGCGCGGTGGCTCAAGCCTGTAATCCCAGCACTTTGGGAGGCCGAGGCGGGTGGATCACGAGGTCAAGAGATCGAGACCATCCTGGTCAACATGGTGA
>NW_016107353.1:10776577-10803302 GCF_001604975.1 Cebus imitator
AACTGTACCTAGCCAATTATTAAATGTGGTTTCCTTTATCAAGAGCCTCATAAAAATCTTTCCTTCAAGCCTCTTCCATGGACCACAGATTACAAACCACAGCTGGGTGCGATACAATTTTTTAATCACTCTTTTATTAAATTATTTAGTATTTTCGCGGTGGCACCCACAAATTTTTAATAGGAAAAAAGAGGGCCTGGCATCCCCACGGACCAAAGCTCACCCCATTCATGAAGCCTCACCCTGGGTCAGATTCTGCCCTGACAATCCTCCCGAGGTACCCGCACAATCTGTGAGAGACGCGGTGCTGCTCAGAGAGGGCTCCAGGCCAGGGTAGTCCCTGCGAAAGGAAGACAGGACGCCGGGGGCCCGACTGTCAGCGTAGCCCCCATCTTATGGTTGACGGGCACTGAGGCCGAGCTGGGCAAAGAGAACTCGGGGTTCAGATTGTGGAGCTGACTGAAGGGATGCCTGAGCCCCAACACAGTCACTTCCCACAGGTTCCAACCAGCCCCGTCCCCTCTCTCCGGATGTTGGACCGGATGCTCTCACCATTTCTGGGCTTCCAGGGGATCCTGGTGTCTTAGCTGTGGATCTCCAGTACCTGCAGGTCACAGAGCCACACAGGCTGGACCTCTAAGAGCAGAGGACACGGAGCAGTGAAGACAAAACACAGAGCTCCGGCTACAGCGAGAGACAAAGGCCCCGCCATATCCCGGAAGCAGCCCTGTCCGCTCCAGCGGAGCGCCAGATTGGATAGTTCCCAGTCCAACGCCCCTGATTGGATATCGTTTAAGACCCCGCCTTCTCTGGCTCTGAGTGACAGAAGATGTGATCAGACGCTGGGCAGAATCAAGAGTGACAGCCTAAGCGGCAGCCCTTTCAGACAGCGCTTCCTCCCTGAACTGAGCCAGGCGCACCCCAGAGCATGGGAAAATGCTCTCTCTTCTTTGCTCTCTCTCTTTTCATCGTATTCAAAATGTGAACAAAAATATTTTATGTATGTTAATAATACATAAAATTACTGTTCAAGAGAAAATCAGGCCGGGCGCGGTGGCTCACACCTGTAAACACTTTCAGATTACAGGCGTGAGCGATCCCTCCTGGCGACTTTTGAACTTTTTCTATTTTATTGTAATCTACATTATTTTTATTTTTGTAATTTGAAACAACCTTTAAGTAATTTCAAAGTAGACAAAGTGTTTCTAATTTACTTCATGAAAAGCATATTTTGCTTTTGTTTATACTCTTTTTTTGTTTTTGTTTTTTCGAGAGAAGCTTGCTCTGCCACCCTGGCGGTAGTGCGGTGGAGCCATCTCGGCTCACTACAATCTCCGCCTCCCAGGTTCAAGAGATTCTCCAGCCTCGGCCTCTGGAGTAGCTGAGATTATAGGGGTGCACCATCATGCCTGGTTTATTTCCGTATTTTAAGTAGAAGCTGGAATTTGCCGTGTTGCTAAGGCTGGTCTCGAACTCCTCAGTTCAAAGTGATCTTTCTGCCTCAGCCTCCCAAATTGTTGGGATTACAGGCGTGAGCCACCGTGCCTGGACTTTGTTTATACATTTTCTATGAGGAATTGCTTTTTTTTTACACCCAGTAGTCTTAGTTATATATAAGTTAATTACATTAACCCTAAACAAATGAATTTTTAGTGAAATCTCTAGGAAGTATTTTGAACTGTTTTGTATCAATATTTGTAGATAAAAAACATTTTATATTTTAAATAAAAATTTTTTTTTCAAATTTCTGTTAACTCACAGATCTAAATATAGTTAGCTTTTCTATATCATATTAAAGAAAGAGTCTGGATCGAGCGTGGTGGCTCATGCCTGTAATCCCAGCGCTTGGGGAGGTGGAGGTGGGGGGATCATGAGGTCAGGAGTTTAAGACCAGCCTGGCCAATGTGGTGAAATCCCATCTTTTTTGGCATTAAAAAAAAACAAAACTTTTTTTTACTAAAAAAAAAAAAAAAAAATTAGCCAGGCCTGGTAACATGTGCCTGGAGTCCCAGCTACTCAGAAGGCTGAGGCAGAAGAATTGCTTGAACCCGAGAGGCAGAAAGGTTGCAGTGAGCTGAGATCGTGCCACTGCACTACAACCCGGGAGACAGAGTGAGACTCCATCTTAAAAAAAAACAAAAACGAAAACAAATTCTGGTTAGACATGGTGGTTTATGCTTATAATCCCAGTACTTTGGGAGGCCAAGAAATGAAAACTGTTTAAACCCAGGAATTTGAGACCAGCCTGAACAACATGGCAAAAACACATGTCTTAAAAAAATACAGCCGGGCGCGGTGGCTCAAGCCTGTAATCCCAGCACTTTGGGAGGCCGAGGTGGGTGGATCACGAGGTCAAGAGATCGAGACCATCCTGGTCAACATGGTGAAACCTCGTCTCTACTAAAAATACAAAACATTAGCTGGGCATGGTGGTGCATGCCTGTAATCCCAGCTACTCAGGAGGCTGAGGCAGGAGAATTGCCTGAACCCAGGAGGCGGAGGTTGCGGTGAGCCGCGATCGCGCCATTGCACGCCAGCCTGGGTAACAAGAGCGAAACTCCGTCAAAAAAAAAAAAAAAAAAAAAAAAAAAAAAAAAAAAAAAAAAAAAAAAAAAAAAAAAAAAAAAAAAAAAATACAAAAATTAACAGAATGGTGGCCTGCACCTTTAGTACCAGCTATTTAGGAGGATGAGGAAGGAGGACTGCCTGAGCCCAGGAGGACAAGGTTGCAGTGAGCCTTGATCAAGCCACTGCACTCTATTCTGGATGATAGAGTAAGACCCTTTTGAAAAAAAAAAAAAGACAGCCAAAGCATAGAAAATCAAACTTTTGGAGTTTGGGGGTTTTGTTTTTAATTATTATTATTTCCAAAGTGTTTAAGGTACAGGTGGTGTTTGGTTACATGGATAAGTTCTTTTGTAGTGAATTCTAAGATTTAGGTGCACCCATCTCCCAAGCAGTGTGCACTGTACCCAAAATGTAGTCTTTTATCCCTTACCCTCTCCCACCCTTTCCACCAAGTACACAGTCTATTATATAATTCTTACGCCTTTGCATTCTCATAGCTTAGTTCCCACTTATAAGTGAGAACATACAATATTTTTTTTTATGCTTGAGTTACTTCACTTAGAATAATGGTCTCCAACTCTGTTGAGGTTACTGCAAATGCTACTATTTTATTCCGTGTTATGGCTGGGTAGCATTCATTCATATACACATGCCGAATTTTCTCTTTTGCTCATTAGTTGATGGGTATTAGGCTGCTTCCATATTTTTGCAATTGCATATTGTGCTGCTATAAACATGCGTGTGCAAGTGTCTTACTCATATAATGATTTCTTTCTCTCTGTTTAAACACCCAGTAGTGGCATGGCTGAATCAAATGGTAGAAATGAATGAATCAACTACTTTTAGTTTTTAAATGAATCTTCATACTGTTTTTCATAGTGGTTATACTAGTTTACATTCCCACCAGCAGTGTAAAAGTATTTCCTTTTCAACACAGCCATGCCAACATGTATTATTTTTTGATGTCTTAATTATGGCCATTTTTGTAGGAATAAGGTGGTATCACATTGTTGTTTTGATTTGCATTTTCCTGATCATTAATCATTAGTAATGTTGGGTAATTTATCTATGTTTGTTGGCCATTGGTGTATCTTTTTTTGATAATTAATCAAGTTTCATCTGTCTTTGTTTTTTGTTGCATGTGCTTGTGGGTTCTTGGTCGTATACTCCTTGCCAAAGCCAATGTCTACAAATGTTTTTTTCAATATTACCTTTTAAGGCCCGGTGCAGTGGCTCACGCCTGTAATTCCAGCACTTTAGGAGGCCGAGGCGGGTGGATTACTGAGGCCAGGAGTTCGAGATCAGCCTGGCTAACATAGTGAAACCCCGTCTCCAAAAAAAAAAAAAAAAATTACCTTCTAGAATGTTTATACTTTCAGATTTTAGCGTCTTTGATAAATCTTGAGTTGAGTTTTGTTTTGCTCAGTCTTGCTTTGGCTATACAGGGTCTTTTTCTTGTTTCATATGAATTTTAGATTTTGTTTTTTAGTTCTGTGAGGAATAATAATTTTTTTTTATGGGAATTGCATTGAATTTGTAGATTGCTTTTGGTAATATGACCATTTTTACAATACTAACTCTACCCATCTATAAGCATGGGATGTGTTTTCATTTGTTATTGTCATCTATGATATCTTTCAACAATGTTTTATAGGTTCTTTTGTAGAGATCTTTCATCACCTTTGTTAGGTATATTCCTAATTATTTTATTTTTTTGCAGGTGCTTTAAAAGGAGTTCAGTTGTCGATTTAAATATCAGTTTGGTCACTGTTGGTGTATACCAATGCCACTAATATGTGCACATTGAATTTGTATCCTGAAACTTCACTGAATTTATTTTTGAGATCTAGGAGCTGTTGGATGAGTATTTAGGTTTCCTAAGTCTCCTGAATAGCTGGGATTACAGGCACTCGCCACCACGTCCGCAAATTTTTTGTATTTTTAGTAGAGATGGGGTTACGCCATGTTGGCCAGGCTGATCTCGAACTCCTGACCTCAAGTGATCTGCCAGTCTTCCAAAGTGCTGGGGTTACAGCCACTGCACCTGGCTCCAACCGGCAAATTTTTATTACTGGTTTTGTTACAGGAAAGAGACTCAGATTGAGACCCCAAGTGAGGGTTTTTTGATCTTGTGCAAAAAATAATTCAGAGCGAGTCTCCAGTGCAAAGTAACAGCAAGTTTCCCGAAGCAGGAGCTTGGCTCTCCCACGTTCTGGAGCCCTTCCCCGACAGTGCAGCAGAACCTAAAGAAGGCAAGACAATTTCAGAGGCCACGCACTTCAGAAAGCATGGTAGAACATCAGAGGGTGCTTGCCAGGTATTTGGAGCTTCGAGTTTGTACCAAGTGTTGCTTAAAGAAGGGAAATCAGATAATAGATTTGACTGGCGTGATGAGGAATTATTTTTCCTGCCCCACCATAGAGTTTTCCCTACTGTCTCATTGTAATATTGTCTCAGGCAAGTTAATTCTCCCACCAGGTTTGTGAAGGCTTTTCCCCAGCAAGCAATGCAAAACCTCCCTAATAGAGATTTTTAAAAGACAGATGCTCTGACCTGCAAACTTAGGTTAGGAGGATGAGACAGTCAAAGTGAAGTTATTTTCTGGCACTAATTCCCTTGCCTCCCATGGCCACTGGTCTCTCATGTTGGTTCCTCCGAAAACATAGCCTGAGGAGATGCGTAGTTGGCAGTAATGTTTTCAGCTAGCTGAACAAATAGGTTTTTATCCAAAGGGGAGGGTTCGGGCAACTCCTGCTTGATATCCTCCTAGAATGACTCAAAAACTCGAAATTGTTGGGATGGATGAGTCCAAGCCTTTTTGACAATATGTAAATAGGCCTTTGGATGAATCCCAAATTGTACTGTCATGGGGTAGCCTGTAGTCCATATGGGCAAATCTGGTTTTAAGATCATGAGATTTACAGGATTACAGGTTACTTTACAATCATGGGCCATTGGTACTTTGGTATGCAGGATGTGTGATTGTTGGCTTGTGGACCATGTCACACAGTGCCAGCAAGCTATTACTAGGGATTTGGCAGGACAATCAGAGGACGAACAGGTTTTCCAGTGACAGCTGTTAGAATACCCCATAGAACTAGAGATCATGAGGGAGGGGAAACTACTTGTGAGAGTTAATCAGCAGAGATTAAAGTATAGGGATATGATCCCCCACCATGGGAAGGGGAGACTTGGGTTTGGTTTAGAAGGTACCCTTCTTTTTTTTTCTTTTTTTTTTTTTTTGAGACGGAGTTTCATTCATGTTACCCAGGCTGGTTACCCAGGCTGGAGTGCAATGGCGCGATCTCGGCTCTCCGCAACCTCCGCCTCCTGGGTTCAGGCAATTCTTCTGCCTCAGCCTCCTGAGTAGCTGGGATTACAGGCACGCACCACCATGCCCAGCTAATGTTTTGTATTTTTAGTAGAGACGGGGTTTCACCATGTTGACCAGGATGGTCTCGATCTCTTGACCTTGTGATCCACCCGCCTCGGCCTCCCAAAGTGCTGGGATTACAGGCTTGAGCCACTGCGCCCAGCCTGAAGGTACCCTTCTTTTGACCCAACATGAATCTCAAACAAGGTTCCAGGTGTGAGCCTAGGGTCATAACATATATAAGACTGGCCATTTCCTGGATCACAGACTGAACAAGTTGTCTGATTGTGAGTGCCCCTTCCTTGGTGGGTGACTGTGCATTCATAGTAAGTGTGATATAACAGGGTCTAGTTATTGTGCTTTCCGACCGTGTTATGTGAGAGCAGTGGGGGGTATCTATGAGCCCACCGCTTGGTACAAATAAAGGAAGTGCCTTGATGGGGAGGAGTAAGAACAAAATAAAAAGTACCATTTTACACCCATCAGGGACAAAAGAGGTCCTTTCCTTGAGGAGGGGGTTGAGCACGGCGAGAGACTAATAGTAAAACAGCTAACAGCACAAGGAAAAATCAGTAGAGTTAAAATTTCTAACCACATTTACTTTCCTGATTACAATTCAGGCTTCAGCTGTGCGTAGACTAGTCGGCTTCCGGAGTGACCACAGCAGGGTTGTTGTCTTCGTCAGCAGCCTGATCTCACTGTAGGATCAGCTGGCACAGGTGGTCTGGGTTTGACTGATAGGTCCACTTGTCCTGGGCCACCGACTTCAGCCGACTGTGGTGGATCCAAGGCACGATTCCTGCAACTTTAACAGCAGTGGGAGTGGACAAGATTACAGTATGCGGTCTATTCCATATGGGTCCCAGAGTAAATGGATTCCACTTTTTAACCCAAATAGAGTCCTCAAGTTTAAAGGGGTGTACCGGGTCTGCTAGGCTTGCAGGTATTCTTTCCTGTACCCAACCATGGACACTTTACATGGTTGTCCCTAAGGCCTGCATTTGCCTTCTCCAGGTTAGTTTCCCTCGCTCCTGGAGATCACACTTAATCTGGCTTATGATTGGGGGTGACTGGCCATACAAAATCTCATAGGGCGAATGCCCAGTTTGTTTAGTGTGGGTGCACCTGACTCAGGAGGACCATGGGCAAGACCTGATCCCGCCTTAGATGAGCTTCTTGACAATATTTCTTCAGCAGCTGCTTCAGTGTCCTGTTCATGTGATCCACTTTTCCCGAGCTCTGTGGCCAGGAGGCGGCATGCAGCTTCCACTTTAGTTTTAGTGGCTGTGTTAGTTCCTGAACTATCTCAGCTACAAATGCCAGTCCATTGTCTGACCCTAGAGTTAGAGGCAGTCCAAATCTGGGGAGCATGGCTCCCATTTCTTAAATTCCTGGGGGCTGAGTGAGACCTTGCCATGGGTTGTTTTGAGCACAGTTAGGCACTATTCACAAATAGCTCAGGTGATGGCAGTAGGCTGGGGCATGTAGAAATGGCACCCTAGTAGCATTTCTAGTGCCGTTTTTTCCATGTGAGTTCCTTGGTCGAACTGCTTCACAAATCTAGGAGCCACCATCTCAGCAATGGCCAATCTCCCATCAGAGAACTTCCACCATCCTCCTTCAATATATATTCCAGTTTCTTGGGCAAACCAGGCCTCATGTGGAGCGTAACTCAGGGCTTCCTGGAGAGGGGGCTCTGGGAGGAGGGGCAGAGCTAAGACTTTCTCTTTAAAGTTCAGTGTGATCATTGCTGCCCGTTTTGCCTCCCTGTCTGCTTTCCTGTTTCTTTGGCCTCTGGCATCCCTGCCTTTTGGTGCTTTTTGCAAAGCATAACACTCACTTTCTTTGGAGCCCATGTGGCATCTAAGAGCTGTAAAATCTCTTCCTTGTATTTTATTTCTTTTTCCCCAGCAGTTAAAATTCCTCTCTCCTTATATACAGCTCCATGAACATGAAATGTGTCAAAGGCATACTTGGAGTCAGTATAAATGCAAACTTTATTGTCTTTTGCCAGCAGAAGAGCTCTTGGTAAGGCTATCAGCTCTTCCTTCTGAGCCAACGTTTCAGTGGGCAAAAGCTGAGTCTTCACCACTGAGTCCAATGTTACCACTGCATACCCAGCCCGACGGGCCTTTTCCAGCACAAAACTGCTCCCATCTGTAAAATATTCAACATCTGGGTCCCTGAGGGGCTGGTTTGTAAGGTCTCCTCAGCTTATGAACAACTCATCTACTGTTTCCACACAGTCCTAAAGGGGTCTCCTGGTTTGATCGGTGGGGTGTGCATAGGACAAATCTCATCTGCATGGTAAACCCTTTTATGACATTCTCTGTAACACACTGTGGCTTTATATATGTGAAAGAGTGGTAATTCTCTACGAAGAAAAAGACCCAGGATCTTCTTTGTTTCCCTAAGCATAGCTTTGAGCAACATGATCTCTCCTGTTGGCTTCTTCGAGGTATGAAAGTCATCATTACATCTGTGTGCTTGGCCAAGTTATATGTCACAACTCCAACTGTGGGTAGAGAAAAACCGTAAGAGTCACATCAACTGTGTGCTGGGCCAGGGTTATGTCAGTCTTCCCTGAAAGCATGCACCGGCAGGATAATCACATCACAGGGTTCTCAACCAGAGATGTTACTATCCTCTCCTGAAAGCAGGGCACAATTTCTGAAGCACACCCCTAGCAGTAGCAGTCACATCGCCCTAGGTTCTTGGTCCAGCAGTATTTCACAATACCCCTGAGGGGAGGGCCTAGGCAGAAAAGTCACATTGCCTAGGTGAGAAGCCTAGAGACATGTCACAATGTCCCTTGTGGGTAAGGCTCATAAACAAGAGGAGAGACACAGTCTAGGTGCTGGGCTCAGCTTTATGCTCCAATCACCCCAGTGGGAAGAAGCCAAGAATGAGGAAGAGTCACATCACATAAGAACTCCAGAAAGTGGCATATCACAATTCCCACTGTGGACAAACCCCAGAAGAAAAGAGTCACATCATCCAGGTGGGAGGCCCCAACATGTATCACAGTGACTCCTGTGTGCAAGGACCAGGAAGAATAATTACATCACTGTTTTGCTTGTCCCAGAAACAAGTCACTCTCTATTCTGTGGGCATGGTCCAGGCAGAAGAGGAATATCACGTCATGTAGGTAAAAAGGGCATTTACCTGAGCTTTGCCCCAGGAGAGACTGTAATGGGTCAAGAAATATATTACAACCTCCCAGTGGTCAGGGTGCAGGCAGAGGACTCACATCATCTTAGTGCTGGGCCCAGCAGTATGTCTCAATGCTTTCTAAAGGAATGGCCAAAGCAAAAAAAAGTAGCATCACCTTAGTGTTAGGTACAGTCATATGTCATAATCTCCTTTGTGGGCAGAACCTTAAAAAAGAAAAGTGTTACATCAACAATATGTCCCAATACCCCCTGTTATTAGGGAACAGGCAGGAAAAGATAGTCGCATTTTCAGAGTGATTACTAAAGACATATATTACAATGTCCTCTGTAGACAGGTCCAGGATGAAGCGTTACATCACCTGGGTGTTGGAATCAGCAATGTTCCAATGGCCTATGTGTTTAGGGCACAAGAAAAAAATTTACATAGCATATATCCAGAAATATATCACAATACACCTGTGGGCAGCACCAAGGCAGAAGAGGTGACTCACATCATGGGAGTACAATGCACACCGATATGTCATAATGATGCCTGTGGGCTGTATCAAGGCAGAATAGAATCAAATTACCAAGGGTCTGGGACCAGCAATATGGCACCATGAGCTGGGCTCAGGAAAAAGAGACAAATAACTCAGATGCTGGGCCAAGGTTTATGTCAGCTTCACAATTACAGGTATATGTCGAAAAGTCTTCTGAAGACATTTAAAATTACACACATGTCCTGAATCAAGGGATGAATCCATACCTCCTGCATGTTGGGTTTAAGTACATGGGTCACAGTCTCAATGGTGGACTGGATTTGTGCATCAGAGCCTCAATTTTATTTGCAATTTCTGTGCCATAATCTGGGAACAGTGGCTCACACCTGTAATCCCAGCACTTTGGGAGGCCAAGATGGGTGGATCACTTGATGTCAGGAATTGAGGAGCAGCTTGACCGACATGATGAAACCCCATCTACTAAAAATACAAAAAAATAGCCAGCATGGCAGTGGTCACCTGTAATCCCAGCTCTTCAGGAGGCTGAGGCAGGAGAACCACTTGAATCCAGGAGGCAGAGGTTGCAGTGAGCCGAGACCATGCCACTGCACTTCAGCCTGGGTAACGACTGAAACTCCATCTCAAAATAAATAAATAATGCTCCTTAGTGAAGTGACAGTCACAAAGGTATGAATTTTGGTTAAAGAGTCAGCCTGTGTAACAAAAGTAAAACTCCATTATCTAAATAAATAAATAAATAAAGCTCCTTAGTGAAGTGACAGTCACAAAGGTGTGAATTTTGGTTAAAGAGTCGCTAACCCGCCGGGCGCGGTGGCTCAAGCCTGTAATCCCAGCACTTTGGGAGGCTGAGGTGGGTGGATCACGAGGTCAAGAGATCAAGACCATCCTGGTCAACATGGTGAAACCCCGTCTCTACTAAAAATACAAGACATTAGCTGGGCATGGTGGCGCGTGCCTGTAATCCCAGCTACTCAGGAGGCTGAGGCAGGAGAATTGCCTGAACCCAGGAAGCGGAGGTTGCGGTAAGCCGAGATCGCGCCATTGCACTCCAGCCTGGGTAACAAGAGCAAAACTCCATATCAAAAAAAAAAAAAAGAGTCACTAACCCAACTGCGGACAAATGAGAGTCAATTTTCCAACATTCAACTGCCTCCAAAAGTGAGATTCAAGGACCTCAAAAGTAGAGTGTGTTTAAGCAAATGACAATCTTTGCTATTGACTGGGTATAAATATGTTTCACAATTTCACCTGTGTGCTAGCCCCTGTAAGGGCACTCTCTTGAGGGCAGTATATGGTGTGCATGAGAGCTGCAACCTCCTCTGAGAACTTTGCACTGCTCTGGACCCATGATCTTATGTGGTCAACATCTTTCCAATTGGCTGGATCCAGAGAGGAGAGCCCTCACCCACCTAGGAGCTGGGTTTAAAAATGAGTCACCATTTCAACTGTGGCCACATGTTCACATTTGATGGTCACAATTTCAACTGTGGACTGAGTCTTTTGATGATAATTATGACTTTCTTAGGGGGCTTTTTCTATGTGTAAGGATGACAGTTCTAAAACTTAGCAGGGTGTGCTTACATGAAACATGATCTAACCTGTTTGCTGGTTCCTATGATGACATGTTCTGTACCATCCAAGTGCTTTATACAATATATGAGAGTGGTGATACTCTATAACCTTCATACAGAGAGGAGACCCGGGATTTTACTTATTTTTCTTTTTTTTTTTCCTTTCCTTTCTTTTTGAGAGGGAGTTCCTCTCCTATTGCCCAGGCTGGAGTGCAATGACATGATCTCGGCTCACCGCAACCTCCACCTCCCGGGTTCAAGTGATTCTCCTGCCTCAGCCTCCAGAGTAGCTGGGATTACAGGCATGCACCACCACACCCAGCTAATTTTGTAGTTTTAGTAGAGATGAGGTTTCTCCATGTTGGTCAGGCTGGTCTTGAACTCCCAGCCTCAGGTGATTTACGCCTCAGCCTCCCAAAGCGCTGTGATTACAGGTGTGAGTCACTGCCCCTGGCTTCTTTACTTCTTTTTCTAAGCCTAGCTGTGAGAGACAGTATCTTTTCAATTGGCAAGTACAAGGTATTAGAGTCATCATCAAACCTGTGAGTTGGGTCGAGACATGTTACCAACCAACTTGTTGGCAGAAAGCACCCAGGAGAGCCACATCACCTAGATGCTAGGCCAATACTATGTAAATTTTTTCCCTGAGGGCTGTGACAAGGCAGGAGAGTCACATCATCTGGGTTTCGACCAGTGACATTCTACAATTTCTCCTGAAAGTTATGCACATCCAGGAGAGACACATCACCTGGTAGCTGGGCCCTGCAGTGTGTCACAATGTTTCCTGTGGGCAGAGTGCAGGTAAAAAGCATTACATCTTTTGTGTAATGGGTACAGATATATGTCACAAGAACTCCTGTGAACAGGACTGAGGCAGAAGTCTCTCATTTTTCTAGGTGTTTGGCCCAGTGAAATGTCACAATACCCAAAATGTGTGACTGCTAGACAGAAGAGTCACATCACCTAAGTTCTGGTTTCAGTGATATGTCACAATCATTCCTTTTGTCAGGGTTTAGGGAGGAGAAAAGTCATATCACTTAGGTGATGAACAAAAATAAATGTCCTAATAACTCCATGGTCCATGTGAGAGAGTTGAATCACGCATGTGTTGAACCCCGCGACATGTCAAAATATACAATTTATGCAGGGTCCAGGCAGAAGACAGTATCTTCGCCTAGGTGTTAGGCCTAGTGATACATCACAATACCTTCTGTGACAGAGTCCAAGCAGTGGAGAAGAGTCACATTACCCAGGTGCTGAATCAAAAAATGTCACAAAAATTACTGAGGGAAATACCCAGGCAGGAGAGTCAAATTACCTAAATTAGGGGCTCAGAGATATGTTGCAATGACCTCTGTGGGTAGGACTCAGGAAAAACAGGACAGCCACATGACCTAGGGGCTGAGTTAAGCTATGACACAATCACCCGAACTGATAGGCCCAGGGAAAAGAAGAGAGTCCTATCACATAGGTGCAGGGCCAAGCGATGTGTCACAATCCTCATTCTGGACAGTTCTAGGGAGGAAAAGGAAAGTCATTATCATCTAGATGCTGGACCTAGAGATGTCACAATAAGCCGTGTGGGCTGGGGTCATGCAGAAAAGTTGAATCACTTGTGAGTTGAGCCCAGCGATAAGTCACTCTCTTTTCTGTGGGCATGGAGCAGGCAGGGGAGGAAAGTCACAACATCTAGGTGCCGGGCCCAAAGATAGGTCACAATCTCTACTACTGGCAAAACCCAGGTAAGAAAAAAGAGTCACATCAAATAGTTGATGGGCCAAGAGATATGTCACAGTGCCCCCAGTAGGCAGGGTTTAGGCAGGAGACAAATCACATTGGTGCTGGGCACTGCAATATGTCACAATGTCTTTTAAGGGCAGGGCCAGGCTAAATCACTGCTGATGGGCCTAGTGATATGTCAGTTTTTTTTGCAGTCAGAATCTAGGAAGAAGAGACAAGTCACATCAGCTCAGTGTTAAAACCAGCCATAGATATTATTATCCACCAGTGAATAAGGACCAGGCAAGTGAAAAGAGTCACACCTCCTGGGTGATTGGCACAAAGCTATGTCAAAATATCCCTGGAAGGCAGTGGCCTGGCAGGAGAGTTACATCACCTGGGTATTGAATCCAGCTATACCTCACAATAGCCTAAGTAGACAGGGAACAGGTGGCAGAGTCCCATCACCTGGGTGCTGAGCCCAAGGATATGTCACAATGTTCCTGTGGGCAAGGATTAGACAGGAGAGAAACTATGTCTTCTTCCTCCTCCTCCTCTTCCTCCTCCTTCTCCTCCTCCTCCTTTTTTTTTTTTTTTTTTTTTTTGATGTGCAATCTTGCATTGTCACCCAGTCTGAAGTGCAATAATACAATCTCAGTTCATTGCAACCTCCACTTCCCAGGTTCAAATGATTCTCCTGCCTCAGCCTCTCCAGTAGCTGGGATTACAGGTGCCTGCCACCAAGCCCAGCTAATTTTTCTATTTTTAGTAGAGATGGGATTTCCCCATGTTGATCATGCTGGTCTCAAACTCTTGACCTCATGATCCACCTCCCTCAGCCTCCAAAAGTGCTGGGATTATAGACATGAGCCACCACACCAGGCCTGAGAAACATCTTCTAATTGTTGGGTTCAGTGATGTCAGAATCTTCCCTGTGGGAAGAAAGCAGGTAGAAGAGGAGAGTCACCTCTTTCTAGGTAATGAGGCCAGACACTTGCCACAAAGCCTCCGGTTGGCAGGGACGAGGCAGGAGCCTCTCATCCCCTAGGTGTTGGACTCAGAGATATGTCACAATACTCATAATATTCCATACCTTGGCAATAAAGGCGAGTTACATCACTTAAGTGCCAGATCCAGGTATACGTCACAATTCCTCTTTCATCAAGGTGCAGGCATAAGTGGAGAGTCACACCACCTGGGTGATTAATGAAAAGATCATCGTCATACCCCTGCAGGCAAAACCCATGCAGGAGAGTTACATCACCTAGGTGTTGGCCCCAGTGATGTGTCAAAATACATAATGTACGCAGGGCTTAGGCAGAAGAAAAGAGTACCACCACCTAGGATCCTGGCCAAGTAATATATCAAACTCTCTTTTTGGGTATATTTCAAGCAGTAGAGGGGAGTCACATCACCTAGGTTCTCAGTCCAGCAATATGTCCCAATGCCCCCTGTGAAAATGACTGAAGAATAAGAGGAGAGTAACATAATCTAGGGGCTAGGCCAAGCTATGTGTCACAATCACACCTGTGAGCAGGGCCTAGGCATGAGAGGAGAGTCACATCAAGGAAGTACTGGGCCACGTGATATATCACAATCCCTATATGGACAGGTCTCAGGAAGACATCACCTATGTGCTGGGCCCAGGAACATGTGACCATGTCTCTTATAGGAAAACATAGGGTAAAAGAGGGGACGAGATAACATCAAACATCTAATGGGCCAAGAGATATGTCACAATGCCCCCTGATGGCAGGGCCCAGGCTAGAGACACACATCAACTTGGCATTGGGCTCATGAATATATTACAGTGCCTTCTGAGGGTAGGCCCAGGGCAAAACAGTAACATCAGTGTGTTGCTGACCCAGAGGTATATTACAATCTCTGCTGCAGGTGGATCCCACAAAGAAAAGAGTCACACCAGCTAGGAACTGGGCATAGCGATGTTACTTTTGTGAGAAGGTACTAGGCAGAAAAAGGGAGTCACATCACCTGGGTGATGAGCACAGAGATATGTGACAATGGCTCCTGCAGGCAGAACCCAAACAAGAGTTACATTACCTGGGTTTTAGACCCAGCAATATGTCACAGTGACTCATGTGGGCAAAGCAGAGGCAGGAGAGTAGCATAACTTAGGTGGGATGGTAGCAATACTTCACAACACTCACCGTGGACAGCACCAAACCAGGAGAGAAAACTCCCATCCCTTGGGTGCAAGGCCCAGTGATATGTCACAATGCTGCATGTGAAACCACAGAGGCAAGAGAATAGAGTCACATAACCTAGTTTCTGGTCCAGCAATATGTCATAATTCCATCTGTGGCTTAAATCCAAGCGGGAGAGTAAACTCACTCAGGTTCTACACAGAGGCACGTGTCACAATCACAGGTGCAGGAAGGTCAAAGATGAGATTTAACAATCCTGTACATATCCCACTTCTGTGTGCAGCACCAAGGCAAGAGAGGAGACTCACATTACCTGGGTGCAAGGCTCCGAGATATGTTACAATGTCTTTTTAGAGTAGCACCAAGGCAGGAGAATAGAGTTACACCACGTACGTGCTGGGTCCAGCAGTATGGCACAATTCTACTTGTAGGGTGGGCCAATTTTGAAGAATCTCATTACTCACGTGCTGGGAAGAATTTGTATATCAAAATCACACCTGCAGGAAAGACTAGGGATAAGATTAACAATCCTGTACATACTCCAAATCTTCGTACGAGAGTCAACACCTCCTGTATGTTGGGTCTAAGTACACAAGTCACAATTTTTAGAATCAATTGAATTACTGAATGACTCAATCCCTCTTATTGGTTGTGTCACCTTAGTGGAATCACAGACTAACAGGTGTGTTCAATCTTGGTCTGAACGTCACCAACTTACCTTTGGACTGGATTCACTTATGAGAGTAAATTTTCCAACTTGCGACTGTCTCTGCATATGAGATTCAGAAACACCAGTAGACTGTGTTCATATAAAAAGATGACAATGTTTATTGTCATTGTGCGTGAGTGTCAGAACCTCAACTGTAAGCTAAGCCCAGTTAGAACATTATGTGTACCACCTGAGGAATTTATAAGGTTTTCCTGAGAGTCGCAATCTTTTGTGAGACATTTGTGCTGGTATGGACTCATGATCGTACCTGCGGCTCTATGCCCAGATATGAGTTAACATCTCTGTAATGGCTGGGTTCAGATATGAGAGTTGTCACCTGCCTATAAGCTAGGCTTACTAATGAGTCACCACCTCAGCTGTTGCCTGATGTTCACATATGGCAGTCACAATTTCAACGCTGCACTGCATTCACCTGTAAGATTTAAGACTTCACCAGTAGGCTCTGTCCATGAATGAGGGTGACAATCTTAACAGTTGGTAAAGTGCACACATAAAATACAATCTCATCTGTTTTCTGGACCCTGTTATGGCACTCTCTGAACCACCAAGGGCTTTATACAATACGTGAGAGAGTGTAATTTTCTCTGACCTTCCTACTTCCTTCTTTCTCTCTGGGAAGAGCCAGAATCTTACCCATTTTCCTAAGCCCACATGAGAGATAGTATGTCTCCTATTGGTTGATTTCAGATATGAGAGTCAATATTGCACCAATGATCTGAACAAAGATCTATGTCACAATCTCCCCTGTGGGTAGGAAGCGAGCAGGAGAGTTATATCATCTAAGTAATAGGCCAGGGATATGTCACAATCTTCTCTGAGAGCAGGCACCAGGCAGAAGAGTTAAAACCTGGGTGCTCAGTCAGGGATATGTTAAATTTCCTCCTGAAAGCAGGACACAGACAGTAGAGTCACATCACCTGGGTGCTGGGACCAGTGACGTATCACAGTATTCTCTGTGAGCAACGCTCAGGCAGGAGAAATACATCACCTGATTTCTGGGCCCGATGGTATGTCACAATCTCTCATATGAGAAAAGCCTTGGTATAAAAGGAGAGTCACATCAAATAGTTGATGCTCTTAAAGGTATGTCACAATGCTCTGTTGTCAGGGCCCATACAGGAACTCATGTCGCCTTGTCACTGGGCCCATCAATATGTCACAGTGCCTTTTGAGATCCAGACCAAGACAAAACAGTAATGTCACTTTAGTGTAGAGCCTCACAATATGTCTCAATCTTCCTTGCCAGCAGAACTTAGGATGAAAGAAAAATCACACTTGTTTGGTGCTGAGCGAAGTGATATGTCACAACTCCTCCTGTGAGCAGGGACCAGGTAGGAGAAGAGAGTCACATCACCTGGGTGATGAGTGAAAATATATGTCATAATGCTGCTTGCTGGCAGTAGAGCTGCATTACCAGGGTGTCAGACCCAGCAATATGTCACAATTGCTTATGTGGTCAGAGGACAGGCAGGAGAGTCACATAACCTGGGCATGGGGCCCAGAGATATGTCACAATGCCTTCTGTGGGTAGTACAAGGCAGGGGAGGAGACTTACCTCACCTAAGTGCAAGGCCCAGTGATATGTCACAATGTCCCCTGTGAACAGCACCAGTGCAGAAAAATAGATCCACATTCCCTAAGTTCTGGGTTCAGCAATATGTCACTATTCCATCTGTGGGCTGGTCTTAGGCAAGACAGTCAGATCACTCGGGTTCTGGACAAAGAAAAATATTACAATTAAACCTGCAGGAAGGTGCAGGGATGAAATTAACAATCCCACACATGTTCCAGTTTTAGGTATAGGAAGTTAACCCTTCCTATATGTTGTGCCTAAGAACAGGAGTTACAATCTCAAGGGTGGACTAAATTTGTACCTGACAGCCTTTACTCCTCCTGTGGACTCTGTCTAATTAGTGAAGTCACAGCGTCATAGGTGTGCTGAATCTTGCTCTGAGTGTCACCAACTCACCTGAGGACTGGATCCACCTACGGAGTCAAATTTTCCACCTTTGACTTCCTCTATGTGTGAGATTCAGAACTTCAAAAATGGGCTGTGTTTATGTCAGAAGATGATGTACACTGTTTCATGGACGTTCATGTAACTGCAGAAGTCTCCTCTGTGTGCTGGTTTTTTCGTTGTTGTTGTTTGTTTTGGGTTTTTTTTGAGACAAATTCTTGCACTGTGGCCTGGGCTGGAGTTCAATGGTGCAGTCTTGGCTCACTGCAACTTCCACCTCCCAGGTTGAAGTGATTCTCCTGCCTCAGCCTCCTGAGTAGCCGGAATGACAGGCGCCTTTGAGGGATTGGTCAGAGTGGTGGGAAAAACTATAGTGAAAGGAGGCAAACCTTCTGAAAGGTTAGAAGGTTTTGCAGAGTCTTGGGGGAGAATAGCTGAAGGCAGTGGTTCTATAACCCTGAGATAGAGGGCAAGGAGTAGGTACAACGGAGGGTAGAGAAATTTATCTTAAACGGGCTTGTTTCCTTATGTTGACCAAGAACTTATCTTTGATCATCCATGTGAGGGACATTCCCTGAAAGGGGAACAATAAATGTTAATTACCTACAGGTTGTGTTGTCTCCAGGTTTTTGGCATTATGCTTGCTCTGAATAAAAGCAAGCAGCTCCAGCTTCTTGGGGCTGCTGTCTGGCCCCTAGAGCTGGGCTGTCACCTAACTGCTCTTACACTGTATACCTGTGTCTGAGCACTCACTTCATCCAGTGGCCAAGGTCTGCAGGACAGACCCAGCAGACACCCAGCACCATGCCCAGCTAATTTACTGCATTCTTAGTGGAGACAGCGTTTTACCATGTCAGCCAGGCTGGTCTTGAACTTCTGACCTCATGATCCACCCTTCTCAGCCTTCCAAAGTGCTGAGATAATAGGTGTGAGCCACGGTGTCCGGCTAGTACACTCTCTGTACTACTCAAAGACTTTACATCCAGTATAAATGAGAGTCACAATTTACTCTATAATCATGTTGGTAAGCACCCATGACCATACTGCGGCCCTCATCCCAGGTATTAGAGTCAACATCTCTCCAGTTGGTTGGTTTAGATAGTAGAGTCTTCATCTGCTATGTTCTGAGTTTAGAAATGTGTCACCATCTCATCTGGGGCTGGAGGCTCACATATGACAGTCACAATTCCAACTGTGCACAGTGTTTGCATGTGAAATCCAAGACCTCAGCAGTGGGCTCTTTCCATGTGTGAAGGTGATAATCCTAATGGTGGGTGAGGTGGGCATATAAGAAACAGTCTTACCTCTGTGCTGTACTCTGGGATAATACTCTTCATAGCACTCAAGGACATTATATGATACGTGGAGTGTGGCAATTCTTTATGACCTTCATAAAAAGAGAAGACTAAGGATGTGACTCATTTATCTAAGTCGAGCTATGAGAGACGCTATTTCTTCTAATAGTTGACTAGAGGTATGAGAGTCATCATCGCACTTACAAGCTGACTATAGTATATGGCACCATTTAGCCTGCAGGTAGGGAATTAGCAGGAGAGTCATATCACCTGGGATTTCAGCCAAGGATATCTCACAATCATCCCTGAGGGAAGGAACCAAACAGGAGTGTCACATCACCCGGATGGTCAGCCAGCGATATGTTACAGTTCTCTCCTGAAAGCACAGCATAGGCAACAGAGTCACAGCACCTGGGTCCTGGGCTCAGCAGTATGTCACAATGCTCCCTGGGGGCAAGACAGAGGCAGAAGAGCCACATCACCTGGTGTCTGCTTCCAGGAATATGTCACAATCTTTCCTGTGCAAGGCAGGGTTCAGGCAAGAAGTATCACATCTTTTAGGTCATGGATACAGACATATGTCACAAGGTCCCTGTGGGCAGAGCCTAGGAAGGAGCATGCAATCCCATAGGTGGTGGACCTAGTAATATTTTACAATGCCCAAAATATGCAAGGCCCAGGAAAAACGGGAGAATCACATCACCTAGGTGCTGGGTCCAGTGATATGCCACAATCCTCCCTTGTCCTCTGTGACAATGCCCTCTGTCCGACACCCTCTGTGAAATGAGAGTAGACTCTCATCACCCAAATGCTGGGTCCAGCAATATAGCACAATCCCATCTGTATGCTGGGCCCAGGCAGGAAAGTCAAATTACTCAGGTGCGAAAAAAAAGGTGTATGTCACAAACACACTTGAATTAAGGTTGAGGTATGAGATTAACAATTTCACACATTTCTTAGTTCTAGGTATGAGACATAATACCCTCTGTGTGTTGGGTGTAAGTACATGAGTGATCATTTCAATGATGGTCTGGACTTGTATATGAGAACCTCAATCCCTCCTGCAAATTGTGTCATTTTAGTGAAGTCACCAATTCCTAGGTGTGCTGAATCTTGGTCTCAGAGACACTAATTTTTCTATGGATCAAATTAACATATGAGATTCAATTTTCCAACTTTCTGCAAAAGAGATTCAGAGCCTCAACAGCGAGCTCTGTGTGTGTGGAAGAATGACAGTCTCTACTGTTAGCAGGCTATGCATATAAGTGTCACAACCTCCCCTGTGTGCTGAGTTATGTTAGGACATTCTTTGTACCTCTTGACAACTTTACACAGTATGTGAGAAAGTGTTAATTCTTTATGGCCTTCATACAAAGAGGAGACCCAAGACACTACTCATTTTCCTGCCCCTAGCTGTGAGAGACAGTATATCTGCTATTGGTTGTTTCGAGGTATGAGACTCATTATTGCACCTGTAAGTTTGGACAAGATATGCATCACAATCCCATAACTGATTAGGAACTGACCAGTAGACTCACATCACCTGCGTTTTGGGGAAGTGACACGTCACAATCTTCTCTGAGGGCAGGGACAGGGCAGAAGTGTCACACCACCTGGGTGCTCCATTAGGAATATGTGAAAATCTCCTCCTGAAAGCAGAGTACAGTCAGCAGAGTCACATCACCTGGATGCTAGGCCCAGTGGTATGTTACAATGATCTGTGGGCAAGGACCAGGCAGGAAAAACACATCATCTGATTGCTGAGCCCAGTGATTCATTACAATCTTCCCGGTGGTCAGGGTGCAGGCAGAAAAGGGGGTTAAATCTCCAAGATAATAAATGCAAAGATACGTCACAAGGCCACTTATCTGCTAGGCTCAGGCAGAAGCTTCCCATCTCATGCACGTTGAACTCCGTGATAGGTCACTATACGCAAAATATGCGAGAAACAGTACAAATAAAAGGTCACATCACCTAGGTGATGGAAAGGAGATGTGTCATAATACTTCTGTGGGCAGTTCCCATGACATAAAGTTGTATCAGCTAGATGCTGAATCCATGCATATGCACACACAATGCACACAGGGCTTAGGCAGAAGAGGAGTCACAACACATCGGTGATGAACCCAGCAACACATCACAATCCCTGCTTGAGCAAATCCCAAGCCATAGAGAATGTCACATCACTTATGTACTGGGCTCAGCAATATGTCACACTACCACTTATGGGAAGGGCCCATGCAAGAGAGTCACAGCACCTATGTAATGAGTTCAGCAATATGTCACAGTACCCATTCCAGGGCAAGAGAGTCACATCTTCTAAATTATGGGTGACAGAACCAGACTGTGTCTCAAAAAAAAACCAAAACAAAACAAAAAAAAGAGTCACATCACCCAATTAAGGGTCTCAGAGATAAGCCACAGTGCCCCTCATGGGTAGGGCTCAGGTGGAAATGTGGAGTTACATCACCTTTAAGGTGGGCCCAGCTATGTGTCAAAATTGCTGCAGTGGGTAGAGCTCAGGCCTAAGAAAAGAGTCATATCATGTAGGGTGCTTGGCTAAGCAATATGTCACAGTCCCCACTCTGGACAGGTCACAGGTGAAGAGAGCCATAATCCCAGTTATGAGCCCAGATATATGTTACAGTGGCTTCTGGGAGCCAGCAGAAGAATCCTATCACCTGTATGCTAATCTCAGCAATAAATCACTCTCTCTTCTGTGGGTAAGGGCCAGGCAGGAGAGAAGAGTTACTTCACCTGGGTGCTGGGCCCAACGATAGGTCACAATCTCTTTTTGGGCAACATCCAGATAAGAGAGAAGAGTCACATAAAATTGTCAAAGGGGGCCAAGTGCAATGGCTCACACCTGTAATCCCAGCACATTGGGAGGTTGAGGCGGGCAGAATGGCTGAGGACAGGGTTTTGAGACCAACCTGGCCAATATGGTGGTACCTTGTCTCTACTAAAAATAGAAAAATTAGCCAGGCATGATGGCACACACCTGAGGCCTCAGCTACTCAGGAGGCTGAGGCAGGAGAATCACTTGAACCCCAGAGGCAAAGATTGAAGTAAACTGAGATCACACCACTGCACTCCAGCCTGGGTGACAGAGTGAGACTCTGTCTCAAAAATAGAATTCAAATGAATAATAAAATAAAATAGTCAAAGGGTCCCAGATATGTTACGATGGACCTTGTAGGCAGGGTCCAGGCAGGAATCTCATATCACATTTGTTCTGGGCCCAGCAATATATCACCATGCCTTCTGAGGGCCGTGGCATGACAAAAGAGTAATGTCACTTTAGTATTAGGCTCAGTGACAGGTCACAATATTCCCTGCGGGAAAAATCTAGGAAGAGAAAAGTCATGTTAGCTAGATGCTGGACCCAGTGATATGTCACAATCCCTTCTGTGAGCAAGAACAAGGGAGGAGAAGAGACCCACATTACCTGTATGATGGGTGCAGGAATGTCACAATGTCCTCTGTAGGCAGGGCCTAGGCAGTTAGAGTTACCTCACCTGTGTTAGACCCAGCAATATGTCACAATGGCCCACATGGGCAGGGCACAGGGAGGAGAGTCACATAACCTGGGTGTGGGGTTCAGTGATATGACACAATGCCCCCTGTGGAAGAGCCAAGGCTGGAGAGAAGATCCACACCACCTGGGTACAAGACCCAGCGATATGTCACAATGCCCACTGTGCACAGTGCCAAGGCAGTAGAATAGTCACATCACCTGGGTGATATGTCACAATCCCTTCTGTGGGCTGGGCCCAGGCAGGAGCATCAACTCACTCTGGTTCTGGGTAAAGTCATATGTTATAATCACACTGGCAGGAATGTCCAGGGGTGAGATTATGCATCTGGACTGAAAAAAATCAACACATAAAAATATGACCGACCAGGTGTGGTGGCTCATGCCTGTAATCCCAGCACTTTGGGAGGCCAACACATGTGGATCACCTGAGGTCAGGAGTTCGGGACCAACCTGACCAACATGATGAAACCCCATCTCTACTAAAAACACAAAATTAGCCAGGTATGGTGGCACACGCCTGTAATCCCAGCTGCTTGGGAGGATGAGGCGGGAGAATTGCTTGAACCCTGTAGGCGGAGGTTGCAGTGAGCCAAGATTGTGCCACTGCCCTCCAGCCTGGGCCAAAGGAGGGAAAATTCATCACAAAAAAAATTAAAAAAATAAATATGACTAGACCATCCCCAGTGACTCATGCCTATAATCCCAGCACTTTGGTAGGCAAAGGTGAGAGGATACCTGGAGCCCAAGAGATGGGGACTACCCTGGGGGCCACATGGTGAGACATCTTTATTAAAAACTGATAAAACCTGGAGCAGTGTAATCCCAGCACTTTGGGAAGCTGAGGCAGGCAGATCACCTGAGGTCAGGAATTCAAGACCAGCCCAACCAACATGGAGAAACCCCATCTCTACTAAAAATACAAAAGTTAGCTGGATGTGGTGGCACATGCCTGTAATCCCGGTTACTAGGGAGGCTGACGCAGGAAAATCGCTTGAATCCAGGAGGAAGAGGCTGCAGTGAGTTGAGATCATGCCATTGGACTCCAGTCTGGGCAACAAGAGCAAAACTCCATCTCAAAATAATAATAATAATAAACCTGATAATTGACCAGGTGCAGTAGCTCACACCTGTAATCCCAGCACTTTGGGAGGCCTAGGTGGGTGGATCACGAAGTCAGGAGTTTGAGACCAGCCTGGCTAAAATGGTGAAACCTCGACTGTACTAAAAATACAAAAATTAGCCAGGCACAGTGGCACACACCTGTAATCCCAGCTACTCAGTAGGGTGAGGCAGGAGAATCACTTGAACCTGGGAGGCGGAGGTTGCAGTGAGCTGAGATCATGCCATTGCACTCCACCCTGGGCAACAAGAGCAAAACTTCATCTCAAAAAAAAAAAAAAAAAAAAAAAAAAAAAAAAAAAAAAAGATAAAGTTAAAAAAGAAATATATATAACCAGAGCCTGGACAACATACTGACACCATGTCCTTATTTTAAAAATGTTAAATTAATTAGTTGAGCGTGGGGGCACTTGCCTGGAATCTTAGCTACTCAGAGGCTGAGGCAGGAGAATTGCTTGAACCTGGGAGGCAGAGGTTGTGGTGAGCTGAGATTCACGCCACTGCACTCCAGCCTGGGTGACAGAGAAAGACTGTGTCTCAAAAAAAAAAAAAAGATATATAGAGCCAGGCACAGTGGCTCACGCCTGTAATTCCAGCACTTTGCGGCCAAGGCATCACAAAAAAACAAGAAGGAAAGAAGGAGAAGGAGGAGAGAAAGAGGAAGAAGGAGGAGAAGGAGGGAGGAGGAGAAAGAGGGAGGAAAGAGGAGGGAGGAAAGAGGAAAAAAGAAGGAAGAAGAAAGAAATAAATCTAAAACAACAGAAGGCCGGGCACTGTGGCTCACACCTGTAATCCCAACATTTAGGGAGGCCGAGGCAGGTGCATCACCTGAGGTCAGGAGTTCAAGACCAGCCTAACCAACATGGAGAAACCCCGTCTCTACTAAAAATATAAAACTAGCTGGGCATGGTGGCACATGCCTGTAATCCCAGCTACTTTGGAGGATGAGGCAGGAGAATCGCTTGAACCCGGGAGGTAGAGGTTGTGGTGACCCAAGATTGCACCATTGCACTCCAGCCAGGGCATCAAGAGTGAAACTCTGTCTCATATAGTAATAATAATAATAACAAACCCAGCAACGCAGTGTTCAGAAAGGAGGTTAAGAGAAAAAAGAAAGAAAGAAAGAAAGAAGAAAGAAAGAAAGAAAGAAAGAAAGAGGAAGGAAAAGAAAAAGAAAGAACAGTAATTCAATGTACTGACGTTCGAGCCGGTAGTCATGAAGTGGTGGGGCTAGGGGAAAAAGAAAAAAAAAAAAAAAAAACAAAGATTTCCAGAGCTACAGCCACCTGGGAGGCCAAACTGTGAGGATCACCTGGGTGAGCCGTAATGGCACCCTCTGCTGGACCGAGGCGGTTCTGCCTCGGGGTAGAGCCCTCTGGTTCACCATACACATTGCAAGCTGGTGGCCAAGTCCTACGCGCTTGGTCTACATCTGGTGGACCCAGTGGCCGGACTGAGAAGCCAGCGGGCAGAGGCCCAGCAGGTCCACCCTATAGGCCAAGGGTGGCGCTCGCAGCCTGAAGCTGTTCATCTGGCATCTAAGTCGCCAACCTTCCTTCCCACTGCGCCCCCACCACGGTCGGCTGATCGACGTGGGCGGTGGAAAGAGGACAAAGAGCTCAAGGGCAGGGACTGTCCCCGCGGACCACCCCACCCCGGGGCTGAGAGAGGTCCAGGACCCAGACGGCCATCCCCGGGGCCCTCATGGCCATACCTGGGATGGGCGTGCTGGGCCACGCCCCCGGACACAGGCGCCTCAGTCAACCACACAGCGGTCCCCCAGCCCCGTCCTAGCCCAGGGATCGAGCTGCCACCACCCCCACCCTCAAGAATGAGGGGAGGAGGCAGGAACCAGAGGGATGGGACGCCAAGCATCCCCCGCGCAGCACGCCGTCCCTTTCGGCGCTCGGAAAGCCCACGGGAGAACCCCTCCCGTGCCCTCAGAAGATGGCACAGGACGGTCCCTGACTCCCCATGGGAGCTTGGGAATAAACTTGGCAGGAGCTTCCGACAGGATTCGCGCGGGCTTCCCGGGAAACTGTATCGCCTGGTGGGTCCCGTGGGTCAGGCCTCGGGCAGCTGCGGTGAGCTGAGGACCAGCCCGGGCAGCCCCACATTCAGCTCGGGCCGGGAGCGCGGGGACAGCCTCCCCTCCCCAGCCCTGCACGCTCGAGCTCCGACTCACAAGGGGCGAGCCAGAGCTCTGGCCCCGTCGGGACAGTTCTGCTGAAGGCTGCGGGCCTGCCCGCGCTCTGCTCAGCTCACAGCGGGGTCGGTTTCTAACTCGGCAGCTGTGGCTGGAGCTCCGGAGGACCAGAGAACTCCAGAAAGGTGGCCCCAGAGGGCGCCCGATAATCGGTGACGACCGGCGCGAACGTCAGGAAGACAGATCCGATGACAAGGGCGGCTCCTGGCCACAATGAATCCACCCGACCCCAGAAATGGTCCCCAAAACGTGTGTCTGCATAGACCACGACGTGGTTGTCTTTCCAGTGAAATACAACCAACCCATGGGTGTGGGTGTTTGGAGATGCATCTCGGAGGGAGAAGGAATGAGCAGGACTCGGTAATGGGTGGTTTAGGACACAGCGAGATACAGAATGAGGAGACTCTTCCAGAATCCACACAAAGATGGAAGAAAGGAAGGAAGGAAGGAAGGGAGGGAGAGCGGGAGGGAGGGAGGGAGGGAGGGAAACAGACATAAGGAAATAGAAAAAAAAATGAAAAAAGAGAGAGGAATATCAAAAGAAAAATAGGCCGGGGGCAGTGGCTCATGCCTGTAATCTCAGCACTTTGGGAGACCGAAATGGGCGGATCACCTGAGGTTAGGAGTTCAAGATCAGCCTGACCAACATGGTGAAACCCAATCTCTACTAAAAATAAAAAAATTAGCCAGGTGGGGTGGTATGCATCTGTAGTCCCAGCTACGTGGGAGGCTGAGGCAGGAGAATCACTTGAACCCAGGAGGCAGAGATTACAGTGAGCTGAGATCGTGCCACTGCACTCCAGCCTGGGCA
>NW_016107353.1:10804488-10805980 GCF_001604975.1 Cebus imitator
AGGGGAAAACAGTAAGAAAAGAGACAGAAAGAGAGAAATTAGGAAAATAGAAAAAAAAAAAGGAGAAAAAAGTAGAAAGATGAAAAAAAATACCTCTAAAAGAATAGTAAGACCTGGGTGGGGCTGAGACACACTTCCCACTTTACAAATATGCTGACCAGGAAAAGAAAAAAAATTAAGCATAATGATGAAAAAATGACTATGACAGCCCAGCCAGGGTTGAGTTTCCTTAGGGAGAGAAAGAAACCGCCCGAGTCAAGGGAGAGAAACTGCAACTGCAGTCTGACCCGCTTGGTCGTCACAGGCTGTGACATTAGCCCTGGCTGCCTCTGGAGAAGCGGGCCTGTGCTACTGGCTGGCCGCTAGGTGCCAACAGCCGCCAATGCAATTGCCTGGAAACAGTGGGATCGCTGGCAAGCAGGGACAGGAAGGGGACGGAGGCACAGTAGGTCACTCTGGAATGCTTCCAATCCTGGGGGTAAGGGCAACTCAGGAAACAAGCTGACTCCGGAAATGACACATAATTCATACTGCCACTGCTGCCTTAAAATGTGGGCAGTGTATGGTTTTTTCTCAACACTCAGTTATTTCTAGGAAATGCCATTTACTTCCATCCACTTGACATCTACCTGCTTTCACTAGACCTGGAAAGATTCAGCAAAGTCCTTGTTTGTTTTTTTTTTTTTTAATATTTTAAAAATTTTATTTAGAGTCTCACTCTGTCACCCAGGCTGGAGTGCAATGGCATGATCTCGGCTTGCTGCAACCTCTGCCTCCTGGGTTCAAGCGATTCTCCTGCCTCATCCTCCAGAGTAGCTGGGATTACAGGTGCCCACCACCATGCCGGCTAATTTTTTGTATTTTTGTAAGATGGGGTTTCACCATGTTGGCCAGGCTGGTCTCGAACTCTTGACCTCAGGTGACCCACCTGCTTCAGCCTCACAGAATGCTGGAATTAATGACGTGAGCCACCTTGCTCAGCCTCAGGAAAGTGCTTGTTGATGATAAGGTGGAGCTGCAATGCACTTTTTGTTTATAAAACGCCAAGTAGGAGAGTCCATGAATGGGGAAGAGAAAGAGAAGGAGAGGAGGCGAAGGGAGGGGAGGGGAGAGAGGAGAAAGGAAACGAGAAAGGAAAGGAAAGGAGGAAGGAAAGGAGAAAGGAAAGGAAAGGAAGGGAAGGGAGGGGAGGGGAGGGGAGGGGAGGGCAGAGGAGGGGAGGGGAGGAGAGGGGAGGAGAGGGGAGAGGAGAGGAGAGGAAAACCAACTGAGTAAACAATAGTTGAGCCCAGCAAGGGTGGAGGTTGTCTAGGCAACAAGGGAGCTGGAGGAGGAAGGGAGGGAGGAAGGGCACACTTCGGAGGTTGGGGTGTAAGGGTGGAAAGAACGCATAGTTGGCCGGGCGCGGTGGCTCAAGCCTGTAATCCCAGCACTTTGGGAGGCCGAGGCGGGTGGATCACGAGGTCAAGAGATCGAGACCATCCTGGTCAAC
>NW_016107353.1:10806192-10810720 GCF_001604975.1 Cebus imitator
AAAAAAAAAAAAAAAAAGAAAGAACGCATAGTTGCTACAGAAGCCACTGTGTGCAGGCAGCCAGTCAGTCCTGTGTGCTGCCTAGATTTTCAATAACAGTGGCTGCTAGGTGATGCCCAGTGACAGCCAAAACAAGTGACAGCGCAAAATGTCACCAAAGCAAGTGTCAGCCCAGCACCTTTCCAGGCAGTTCCCACAACTATTCGACCATAAAAGGGAGGAAGCACTATTACTCAGAAGACACACAGACCGACACCCGCGTGCATCATATTGCTACAAGTTTATACCACGATAGTGGGGAGCCCATCTCTATTCACAAAATAAAAAATAAGTAAAATAATTAGCTGGGCATGGTAGCACCCACTGATAATCCCAGCTACTCAGGAGGCTGAGATGAGAGGATTGCTTTAAGCCCAGAAATTCAAGGTTGCGGTAAGCTGTGATCCTACCACAGCATTCCAGCCAGGGCAACAGAGTGAGACCCCCGTCTCTAAAAAAGAAAAAATAAAGTAAAAAAAAAAAAAATGCAAGGAGGGGCCAGGTGTGGTGGCTCATGCCTGTAATCTTAGCACTTGGGGAAGATGAGGTGGGAGGATCAATTGAGCTCAGAAGTTCGAGATTAGCCTGGGCAACACAGTGAGACCTCGTCTCTATTTTATTAAAAAAAAAAAAAATGCTAGGAGGTGGCAGATTACAGGAAGGTTCCACTTGTTCTTAAAGACCAGAGCAGAAAGAATCAGTTTGAGGCACAGGCCATTCCGAATCTGTTCTCACTGTGCTGACTTAAAATCAAAGAAGGGTAGGCTCCTGTGTGGAGAAGCCACCTTCCATTCATCACTGCTCCTGTGAAATATAATTATGAAATCATTACTACTCAGAGATCTCTCGACTCACCAACCCCATCTGTACATCTGTGAGCCTGGATGGCAGAATAAACAGGACATTTACTACTCATTGTACCTTCCTTCAGCTCCTGTGTCATTTGTAAAACCAGTCAAATTCAGCTCTTGGCAGAGCTACTGAAATAAGAGAACAGTAAACACATTTCATACAACAAAAAAGGAAAAGCAGCACAAGTGTTCTGCGCATGCAAGTGCTGCAAACCACGTGGGGCCCGGGTGCATTTCAGGTGCTGGCGGCTGCAGCCGGAATTGAAACCCGAGCAGCTGGTGGGGACCATGGCGAACTGTGAGCGTACCTTCATCGTGATCAAACCAGATGGGGTCCAGCAGGGTCTTGTGGGGAGAGATTATCAAGCTTTTTTTTTTTTTTTTTTCGAGATGGAGTTTCAGATGTCACTCTGTCGCTCAGGCTGGAGTTCACAATCTCAGCTCACCGTAACCTCTACCCCCTGGATTCAAGTGATTCTCCTGTCCCAGCCTCCCTAGTAGCTGGGATTGCCGGCGTGTGCCACCACACCCAGCTAATTTCTGTATTTTTAGTAGAGACAGGGATTTGACATGTTGGCCAGGCTAGTTGAACTCCTGACCTCAGGTAATCTATTGCCTCAGCCTCCCAAAGTGCTGGGGTTACAGGCATGAATCACCGAACGTGGCCGAGATTATCAAGCATCTGGAGCATAAAGGATTCACCCTGTTGGTCTGAAATTCATGCAAGCTTCTGAAGACCTTCTCAGGAACACTACATTTACCTGGAGGATTGTTTATTCTTTGCCAGCTTGGTGAAATACACACATTCAGGGCCAGTAATAGCCATGGTCTGGGAGGGGCTGAATGTGGTGAAGACAGGCCAAGTCAGGCTTGGGGAGACTAGCCCTGTGGGCTGGAGTCCAAACATGGGACCACCCGTGGAGACTTCTACATACAAGTTGGCAGAAACATTATACATGGCAGTAATTCCATGGAGAGTGCAGAGGAGACTGGCTTGTGGTTTCACCCTGAGAAACTGGTAGATTACAATAGCTATGCTCAGAACTGGATCTATGAATGGCAAGAGGGCAGACCACAATGCTTTTCACATCCATTTCCCCTCCTTCCCATGGGCAGAGGACCAAGTCTCAGAGGCTTGTGGTTTTCTCCCATGTAAACTGTGTTTTAATGTGCCACTAAATAATACCGATAAAAAAGACAGGCTGAGTCTAGTCATACCAACTTGACCTAGGGGGCCGAAAGTGACAACTACTCTAGACTTACTGGTAAGACAGTTGTGTGTCCGAGTGTGGGAAACAACTCCAGCTAAAATTCAGAGGCCTTATACAGCTGCAAAACTTCTAACAGTGAAGTGGAGTGGGACGTGCTGAGATACCTCTCTTAAAGTGAGAGATTAGTCTGGCAATTGACGAGCCAAGAAAAGAAAGAAGAAAAGGGCCGGGCGCGGTGGCTCAAGCCTGTAATCCCAGCACTTTGGGAGGCTGAGGCGGGTGGATCACGAGGTCAAGAGATCGAGACCATCCTGGTCAACATGATGAAACCCCGTCTCTACTAAAAATACAAAAAATTAGCTGGGCATGGTGGCGCGTGCCTGTAATCCCAGCTACTCAGGAGGCTGAGGCAGGAGAATTGCCTGAACCCAGGAGGCGGAGGTTGCAGTGAGCCGAGATCGCGCCATTGCACTCCAGCCTGGGTAACAAGAGCGAAACTCCGTCCCAAAAAAAAAAAAAAAAAAAAAGAAAGAAAGAAGAAAAAAGTGAGTAAGTCATTGCATCTACCTGCCACCCGGCTTACACCCACCTCTCTCCCACACCCACCATCTAACCAAGTAAAAGGCACAACATTTAGGAGGCTGACTTGGATTTTGGAGGCGGCCCCTTCCCTATCTGGGTGTGTCACTACCATCTACCGAGTGACAGAAAAGCTGCTGGTTTTGATGATGGCTCAGAACAGGAGAAACACATGCCACAGGTCCAGGCTGATTCTGAAAGCTGCTCTGCCACTTTGGCCATGGGACCCTCCAGATCCAAAGGTCCTGCAGGTGTCAGTGACAGATAAGGAGGCTGTTTGAAGCCTCATGTAAACTGCAGTGAAGATTTTGAGGATTTTGGAGCAAGGCCCTACCGTTATCTACAGATAACTACTCAGACAGAGCTCTCTCAGCTAACTACTGGGTGTTAGTAGAAACTGACGTCCTAACCGTGGAGCCACCAAGTTACCGTGTGACCTGAGGTGCTTATCATGAACTGGGGGTTATCTTACCCACCAAGCGATGAAGTCAGGTGTGCACAAAGCATTCCATCCTGAAGTGGTGGAAACGTGATCATGTTGGAACAGGTCCTGAAGCACAAGTAAATTCCACGAGAAACTGGTGTAAACGCCTGTGGTCCTGTCAAGAAATAAGCTGAGAAATTACACGTAATTCATAGTGCTGCTGCTGTCTCCAAAGGCAGGAGGTCTATGTTTGCTGTGTTTTATTTGAAACTCATTTATTTCTAAAAGTAGCACCTAATTCAAAACAGTTGGGTATACTGCCTGCTTCAGAAAAGCTTTGGTTAACAGCGAGACCCAGGGAGGGTACTATGACACATGATGCTTTTCTTTTATTCTTTTCTCCTTTTTAAATTTTATTTTAGTTTGTTTCTTTTGAGACAGGGTTTCTGTGGCTCAAGCTGGAGTGCAGTGGAGTGATTTCAGCTCACTTTAACCTCTGCCTCTCAATCTCAAGCAATCCTCCCACGTCATCCCTGCAAGTAGCCAGGACCACAGGCACAAGCCAGTCAGTCCAGCTAATTTTGGTATTTCTAGTAGAGATGGGATTCCACCAGGTTACCCAGGCTAGTCTCGAACTCCTAAGTTCAAGCAAGCTGCCTGCCTTGGCCTCCCAAAGTGCTGGAATTACAGCCTCGGGTCAGTTTTGTTTCTTTGTCTCTCTCTCTCTTTCTCTCTCTCTCTTTTGACAGAGTCTTACTCTTTCACACAGGCTGGAGTCAGTGGCGCAATCTTGGCTCACTGCAACCTCCGCCTCTGGGTTCAAGGGATTCTCCTGCCTCAGTCTCCTGAGTAGCTGGGACTACAGGCACGTGCTACCACACCCAGCTAATTTTTATATTTTTAGTAGAGACGGGGTCTCACCATGTTAGCCAGGCCGGTCTCAAACTCTTGACCTCAGGTGATCCACCTGCCTCAGCCTCCCAAAGTGCTGGGGTCACAGGTGTGAGCCACCATGCCTGGCATCTGGTTATTTATTTTTTAATCAATTAAAATGTAGAGGGTCTGGTGCGGTGGTTCATGCCAGTAATCTCAGCACTTTGGGAGGCTGAGGAGGGTGGATCGTGAGGTCAGGGGTTTGAGACCAGCCTGGCCAACATGGTGAAAAACACCTCTACTAAAAATATAAAAATTAGCTGGGTGCAGTGACACCCACCTGTATTACTAGCTAGTTGGGAGGCTGAGACAGGAGAATCATTTGAACCCAGAGGCGGAGGTTGCAGTGAGCCAAGATCGTGCCACTGCACTCTAGCCTGGGTGACAGAGCAAGATTCCGTCTCAAAACAACAAAAAAAAGAAACGTACAGATGTCTCACTCTGTTGCCCAGGCTGATCTAATCTCAAACTCCTGACCTCTCAAGCGATCC
>NW_016107353.1:10811531-10813986 GCF_001604975.1 Cebus imitator
AAACTCCATCTCAAAAAAAAAAAAAAAGAAAATTTCTAAAGGAATTGTTTGTGCGTTTGGGGTACACAGCTGTATTTCTTTATAACAAAATTTCTTATTTTAAAACGTTATAATTTGTCTATACCTTATATGTATGGTGCTGTGATAAACCAGAAAACTTGTAAGCTCCAAGTCCATGAGGCCAGAAGCTGACATCCTAAATGTCTACTTAGAATAAGCTTAGACAAACCAAAAACTCTGCCATAAAACGTTAAGAAATGCAAGCAATTAAAAAAAAATGAGGCCAGGTGAAATGAATCACACCTGCAATCCCAGCACTTTCCGAGGTAGGTGAATCACTTGAACCCAGGAGTTGGAGACAAGCATTGGCAACACGGTAAAACCTCATCTCTACCAAAAATACAAAACTTAGACAGTTGTATAACCTGGCCTCAAAACAGATAAATAAATAGATTAAAATTAAAAAATAAGGCTGGGCACAGCAATTCACTCCTGTAATCCCAGCACTTTGGGAGGCTGAGGTAGGTGGATCATGTAAAATTAAGAGTTCAAGACCAGCCTGGGCAATATGGTGAAACCACGTCTCTACTAAAAATACAAACACTAGCTTGGCATGGTGGCGCACACCTGTAATCCTAGCTACCTGGGAGGCTGAGGCAGGAGAATCGCCTTGAACCTGAAGTCCGAGGTTGCAGTGAGCTGAGATTACACTACTGCACTCCTGCCTGGGTGACAGAGTGAGGCTCTGTCTCAAAAAGCAAAAAGATAAAAAATAAATTAAAAAAAATTTTAAATGCTGTATTCTGCTAATATTGCTTCCTACCATGAGTAGGGCATAATATATCTGTTGTTTGCTTGTTTGTGGCAGGGTTTCACTCTGTTGCCCAGGCTGGAGGGTAGTGTCACCATCACAGCTTACTGCAGCCTCCGCCTTCTCAAGCTTCAGTGATTCTTCCACCTTAGCCTCCCACAGAAGATTCCTTTTGTGAGGGGAGAAACTAGCCCTGGATTATTCATTTGTTCTCTGAGATGGAAGGAAGGTTAGACTCTGTTGTCAGCCTGACCCCTGTCTACATAGGGCATCCCCAAATGTCTCAAAGACTCCTAGGTGCTAGTGAGAGCGTCTGCAGTGGCCCTGGGGTGATGTTCCAAGGTTATTCAAGCACAGGAGACTCAGGCTGACTCTGTGGGGACAGAATAAAAAATAGAACAGCCTCTGTTTTTGACCCAGATCTGATATTATTTATACCTGTTCAGCTAACTGCTGGGTACAGGAACAATACCCTTCCCCAGAAATACAATTTACACTTGCAATATGTATTTGCATTCATGGCTCTGGACAGTCGGAGCCCTGCACTCCCTCTGCTACGATGCTTCTTTACACCTATAAATCCTCCCACCACATTTACTTTACGCCAGGAGCCCTCACACAACTGCAGCAGCTCACTGGACAAGATTCAAAGCCTGGCCCTGTCTTGTGAATTCCAGGTGGATGTCAGCCCTTACGTTTAGATTCTAGGTACCATTAACATGGTTATGTATTCTGGGCATTACAGTAAGGAGAGGAAAAAACGGAGGAGAAATCCCTACATAAAGGCTGCTCTAACACAGACACATGGACTCAAAAGCTGGAACTGCAGATTTAGATTTTGGAGGTGCAGAGAAGCAAGTCACAGGCACCCTTGACACATACATGGGCATCTGGGCAAAAGAGTGAGCAAAATGTTTAGATTCTCAGGTCTTCTCAATGCAAATGTGTGAACCTGGTTGCGTTTTCAGGCCATCTGATATGTGAATGAGTTTCACATCTGAAGTGCTAGAGGGATGAAAAGATAGAGCCGGAATAGCTGATTGCAGCCCTATAGACATTTTTTTTGTAGAAATCTGATCAAACTGCACTATTAAAGATCGTAAATCCCAAATAGGCAGAAAGGCTATTCTGCCTGCGGACGTTGAGGGCAGTGTGAACTATGCTGCACAATGGTGGGTTGTGACTGGAAGCCCATGAGGGAGATTCAGACAGAGTGAAGCCAGGTGGGCACATTATGTGTTCATATCCTGTCTAGTAATTTTTGGCAATGAAATGTCATTAAAAACAAAATTATCTGCAGCCTCAAAACAAAACAAAAACAAAAACTATCCACAATGGCAGAACAGAAAGAAAATTGTTTTATTACACATTTACACTAAAATGTGAAGGCATTATCAGCAAACTGCTAAGAAATTGCAGACACAAAATTGCAAATAGCTACCACAGTTAGTTCTCAAGTACAAGATTTGAAGCACCATTTGTCACATACAGTTTATTCTATATTCCCCTGAAAATTGGCGGTCATCTCTGGTTGCGAATTGGTTATATTCAAAGAAAAAATTAACTTATGTCTTCATAAGAGGTAGCTTTGAAACTTGGAGTCAGGTGCATGCTAAAGGTAAGCTCCTTTTTTTTTTTTTTTTT
>NW_016107353.1:10814126-10816929 GCF_001604975.1 Cebus imitator
TTTGAGACAAAGTCTCGCCCTGTCACCCAGGCTGCCAGGCTGAAGTGCAATGGCGTGATCTCAGCTCACTGCAATCTCCACTTCCTGGGTTCAAGTGATTCTTCTGCCTCAGCCTCCCAAGTTGCTGGGATTACAAGTGCATGCCACCATGTCCGACTAATTTTTTGGATTTTTTGGTAGAGATGGAGTTTCACCATGTTGGCCAGGCTGATCTCAAACTCCTGATCTTGTGATTTACCCAGCTCAGCCTCCCAGAGTGCTGGTATTACAGGCATGAGCCACTGCACCTAGCCCAAGCTATTTTTCAACCAAAAATGTAGAATAAGGCTCTATTTTTTTGTTGTTGTTATTATTTACATCTTAAATCATTTCCGGGTCCTAAATAAAGACAGTCCTGAGTCAAAAATACTGCAAAAAGACCTATTTAGCAGTTAAGACTAATTTCCATATATCTCAATTAGGCAGAAAAAAAAAAAATATATATATATATATATATAAGTTTACTAAAGTAAATGCTTTAAGAAAAGGAAAAGAAAAATATCTTCCTTTATTTTCAAGAAGGGAATTATATCTAATTTGTATCTGTTCTTACAACAGCCAGGTCTAGGGCCATCCTCTTGAACTCAGGCATTTGAATTCTAGCAGTTGCTGGATTCAGACAACTGAGGGCTGGCCTTGGGCACACTATGCACATCAAAAAGGGTTTGTGGGGAAGTAAAAGGCAGAAGAGGGAAAGGTGCTATCAAGGACCAGTGAATGGGGGACAGTGCACTGTAGCTAGGAGGACTGGTCTATGCTACAGATACCGACCCAGGCAGGGCTATGTTCTGACATATTATTCCTGTGTCCATGCAGGCAGAGGAAGTTATGACTGGTGGTCCAGAAGCCTCAGGAGATGGAGGAACCAGATTGCTGCTGCTGTTTCAGCATCTGGGGTACAGACAAGCCAGGAATTCTCTAGGCACTTGTGGGAGTTTTTGTGAGAAATTCTAGAGGCTAAAGGACTATAGGCGTTAAGTTCTGAGGGTCAAGTCTTGTTTTGTGAAGGGTGTGGCCACATCCATTCCTAGTGAGTATCTTCATGAGTCGGTGGAAATCATGTGGTGGTAGCAGGTGGGGACAGGGAATCTGTTCTCAGAACTCCTTTCTTCTTCTTCTTTCCTTTTTTTTGTTTTGTTTTGCTTTGAGATGGAGTTTTGCTCTTGTTGCCCAGGCTGGAGTGCTTGCAATGGTGCGATCTTGGCTCACCGCAACCTCTGTCTCCCAGATTCAAGCGATTCTCCTGCTCAGCCTCCTGAGTAGCTGGGATCACAAGCATGCACCACCACACCTGGCTAATTTTGTATTTTTAGTAGAGACAGGGTTTCTCCATTTTGGTCAGGCTGTCTTGAACTCCTGACCTCAGGTGATCCACCCACCTCGGCCTCCCAAAGGGCTGGGATTACAGGCATAAGCCACTGCACCTGGCCCAGAGAGCCCCTTTCTGCCTAACCTTTGAGATCCTCTGAGATCTTATATAGTTGGTGCTATCCCCTTGTTGAAATACTTTGTTAAAATCGAATAACTTTATTTTTTTAGATGGAGTTTAGCTCTTGTTGCCCAGGCTGGAGTGCAATGGTGTAATCTCGACTCACTGAAACCTCCGCCTCCTGGGTTCAAGCGATTCTCCTGCCTCAGCCTCCCAAGTCTAGGATTACGGGCACATGCCATCATGCCTGGTTAATATTTGTATTTTTAGTAGAGACGGTATTTTACCATCTCGGCCAGGCTGGTCTCAAACTCCTAACCTCATGATCCACTTGCCTTGACCTCCCAAAGTGCCGGAATTTCAGGCATGAGCCATCGCGTCCAGCCAATTAACTTATCTAAATCTGAATTTGTCTTATTTTACAAAATCTAGAAATAGCCCTAAAACAATAACAACTTCATCCTCAGAGCTCCTCAACACCACTTTCATTCCAATACCAACTGCATCTGCCTGTGGATTTCCAGCTTTTTAGAACTCTGTAGCTCCTCTAAGTATAAAGGCTCTGTCCATGGCTAGTGTGAGCAGGCTGGAACATCTACAGGGGAGGCTCCTCAGGCAGAATTGGCTGCTCCTTCAATCATCTCCCTTTGCAGGCAAAACTATCCTTAGCTTGGTTGGAGTCACTGAGTTCAGGCTTACTCTTCCCAGTCAGAGTTATTCACTTAGTTTTAAATTCTAAAATGACCAGTGTGTAGTCCCAGCTACTTGGAAGGCTGAGGCAGGAGAATTGCTTGAACCAGGGAGGCGAAGTTTGCAGTGAGCCTAGATTATGCCATTGTACTCCAGTCTGGGCAACAGAGTGAGACTCTAAATAAATACGTAAGATCAGTGTTTGAAGAAAAGGGAAAAATCACTAAAACACAGCGTTTAAAAAAAATTATAAAACACTTAATTTTATACTTCAACATGAAAAGCTGAAGTATCTATCCCTGTCAGACAATAAACATGTCATTTAAATATTTTCATGATAAATAACCATATGTAAACATTTCTAGAAAGTGCAAAGTTCCACCTCATAAAATTTAGCATTAAACTTGGACATTCAAAGGATACAGAACAGAGATGTCCACTGTTACAAATTCTAGACCCTGCAAAAAAAGGGGAGCTGATGTTTTGACAAATACATGCAAGTCACCATTTGCTTATAGTAATATATTCACTTTCTATAGCCAAAAAAGAAGGAGGATTTGGGGGATTTTCTCTATTTATCTTCCTTAGTAGCATTCCCAAACCAAGGCCCTGTAATTCTCTTATTTTTTTTTTGAGATGGAGTTT
>NW_016107353.1:10818368-10835000 GCF_001604975.1 Cebus imitator
CAAAAAAAAAAAAAAAAAAAAAAATTACTCAATGACCACCTTCCCATGAGACATGGTAACTGTACCCACTAAAGCCTCATGTACATTTTGCTGGCAGATTCTTGCATTGCTTTACTAGGATGAATTCTTCTTGCCTTTTAGGGGAAAAAAATGTATATATAAAATATATTTTTTCCTAAAATATATATATATATAATATTTATGTATAATATATAAATATATTTATATATTAATGTATAATATATAAATATATTTATATATTAATGTATAATATATACATATTTTATATATGTATCTTATATGCATAATATATACATATATTAATATATAAATATAATATATATATATACATTTCTTCAAAAATCTGAAAGAATCCAAGGGTCCAAGGGCAGGAATCATACCCAGCTTTTCTCCACAATACCAACATCTGATTGGCTGATCACCAATGTGTGTACAAAGAATAAAAATTTGATTGAGAAAAAAAACATTTTTTAACTGTTTTTATGCTTGTGTACTTTTATTTCATTGGGGGAAATTCCAAAATACATTTCAGAGTCAAGGAGTAAAATTATTTTAAAATAATATATTTAAAATGGTATACTCTGCATCAGCATTGACACAAAAACTTCTATTAAACTCTGACACCCACTCAGATGTTACCTCCTCTATAAAGCCCTCCTTGATTTCCTCCTTGCCATGTCAGCAGCAGAATTGATCACTAATACCATTCATCTACCTCAATAACCTTATAAGTCTTTTTATGTACAAGCATTATACTCTAGAATAAATCATTTCCACATCTGTTCATGCTAATAAATTCCTACAGGGTAGCAATGTTGAACCATGTTTATCTGTTATATGAATATCTGACACATGACAGAGGGGGGTGTGTGTGTATATATGTGTATATATAAAAAATCAGTATGCTGTCAGGAAGTTATTGGAAGTCACCAAATGTACAAAGGGTGTCATCACAGGACCGGGCACACAGGTGAGATTGTGTCTCTCTTATGCACAACCTACCAAATGTTAGCCCTGTAGACCTCACACATGGACAGAGGCCACTGAAGAGCTCCTTAATTGCATGTGTGAATGCAGTCCACAGTAAAAATTGTGACTGTCACATGTGATCATGTAACCACAGTTAAGTTGTGACTCATTTCTAAACCCAGCTCAAAGGCAGGTGAGGACTCTCCTTTCTGGACCCAGCCAAGTAGAGATATGTTGACTCTAATACATGGGCTTAGGTCCACAGGTACGATTATAAGTCCATACTAGAATAAAAGTCTCAGAACAAATTGTGACTATCATGCATATATATTTTTTATATTAGTGGCATATAAACTCAAAGTCAATATTAGGCATATTTTATAAAGCTTTCATTTGGTACAGAGAGTTCTGTAACAGGGCCCAGAACACAGGTGACATTGTGACACTCCTATGCACACCCAGCCAACAGTAAAGATTGTCATCTTTCCACATGAACACAGCTCACTGTTGAAGTTCTGAATATCACACCTGGACATAGCCAAAAGTTGGAAAATTGACTCTTCTCACACATGGATTTGGTTGACATGTAGGCTGGTGACTCTCAGACCAAGATTCAGCATACCTGCCTAGCTGTGACTCCACTAAGGGGACACAGTCCCCAGCAAAGATTAAGGCTTTCATGCATGTATTCAGACAACCATTGAGATTCTGACTTGTGTACTTGGACTGAACATACAAAAGGTCTTAACTTGCCGGGCATGGTAGCTCATGCCTGTAATCCCAACACTTTAGGAGGCCAAGGCTGGTGGATCACAAGGTCAGGAATTCGAGACCAGACTGGCCAACATGGTGAAATCCCGTCTCTACTAAAAATACAAAAATTAGCTGGGCATGGTGGTGCACGCCTGTAGTCCCAACTAGTCAGGCCAAGGCAGGAGAATCGCTTGAACCCAGGAGGTGGCGGCTGCAGTGAGCCGAGATCGCACCACTGCACTCCAGCCTGGGTGACAGACTGAGACCCCATCTCAAAAAATAAAAAAAAAGATGTTAACTCTAATACCTAGAAATGGAACATGTGCGAGATTGTTAATTTTATCTTTACATTCTTCTGCAACTATAATTGTGACATACACCTCTGCCCAACACCTGAGTGACTTGACTCTCTTGCCTCATGCCTAGCCCACAGATCAGACTGTGTAACACACTGCTAAATCCAACACCTAGGTTGTGTGATTCAGCACTTTTGCCTCAGCGCTGCCCATAGTGGGCATTGTGACATATTGCTGGGTTTTACAACAACTTATGTGACTCTCCTGCCTGTGTCCTGCCTTTATGAGCTATTGGGACATATTGCTATGTGCAACATCCAGGTGCTGTAACTGTCCTGGCTGGGTCCTGCCTACAGGAAGCATTATGAGCTATCTGTGTACCCATCACCTAGTAATGTGACTTGTTCTTTTTACCAAGTCCCTGCTCACAGAAAGAATTGTTACCTATCACTGGGCCTGGCACCTAGCTGATGTACCTCTTTTTTTCTACCTAGGTTCTGCTCACAGTGTAGATTGTGACATACTGCAGGGTCAAACACCAAGGTGATGTTACATTTTTGTCTCAGCCCTTTCCTTATCATGCATTGTGACATATTGTCGGGCTCAGAACTGAGGTGATATGAGCCTTCTTCCTGAACGCTGCCCATAGCAAACATAGTGACATATCTGTGAACCCATCATCTATGTGATATGACTCTCTTCCCTTTTTTCTTGTCATGGAACTCTTCTGTCTTCCTATGGGAAGCAACATGGGAAGCAGAAATGATGACAATATACAAACATATTTCCTGCCATGTGATCACCATAAGCAGCTTTACAATATGACCCACCTAGAAGTCACTTACTTCCAGGCAAGCAGAGGTGTTTTTCTATGATGTGTCACTTTCTCTTAAAACACCTCCAATCGCCGGGCGCAGTGGCTCACGCCTGTAATCCCAGCACTTTGGGAGGCCGAGACGGGTGGATCACGAGGTCAAGAGATTGAGACCATCCTGGTCAACATGGTGAAACCCTGTCTCTACTAAAAATACAAAAAATCAGCTGGGCATGGTGGCGCGTGCCTGTAATCCCAGCGACTCAGGAGGCTGAGGCAGGAGAATTGCCTGAACCCAGGAGGCGAAGGTTGCGGTGAGCCGAGATCGCGCCACTGCACTCCAGCCTGGGCAACAAGAGCGAAACTCCGTCAAAAAAAAAAAAAACACTTCCAATTAAGTTTAGCCAAATTGAGATAATATCCCTTTTGATGAACACCAAGTCAACATAATAGTAACCTAATTTCATGAGTGATTTCTCACCACAGTCACACCTTTTTTACACAGAAGATGTACAACAGACTGGGAATCCTTGGGATCATCTTATAATTTTGCCTACCCATCTGACTAGACTTTTAAAATAGTCTTGTAGTTTATTTTATCTAATCTGCAAATAATAATTAACTACTTTCCAATTTATTTTGTTGCAAATATTAACATCTTTTTCACTTAAATTTTTTCTTCTTTACGTAACACTTTATAAATTCAAACAATTTTATAACAATATAAATGTGTCTCATTACTCGATTTTTGTTAATTATTATTAAAAATGAGGTTTAAATGTTAAGTGTGAGAATTAAATCCATTAATGCATAAAGTCTTATGGTTAGTACTTAGTACAAATTGGCTATTATTAAGATATTTGTATGCTGAATTCCATTAATATGGGCTTGAACACATATTTTTATAGAACACACAAGTTTATCAACCAACAGATAAATATATATTTAAATGAATTTTTTTTAAATGTGGCAAATGGAATAGAATTCAACCTTAAAAGAAGGTGAATCCAGTCATTTGAAACAATATAGGTAAATTTGGAAGACATTACGCTAGATGGAATAAGCCTGACACAGAAAGACAAATACTGCATGGTCTCATTTATATGCAAAAATCTAAGAAAGTTTAATTCAAAAAAGCATAAAGTGAAATAATGGTGACCAGAGGGCAGGGGTATGAAAGGGAAATAAGGAGTTATTAGTCAAAGGACACAACATTTCGAATAGCCAGAGTAAATAGAGTTTGAGATCTATTGCGCAGAAACATAACTATAGTAAAAAATAATGCATTGTGTATTTTAAAATAGCTAGGAGCAAATTTCAAATGTCTCACCATAAAAACATGTTAATTGAGTAGATATGTAACTTTATATTATATACATATATCAAAACATCATTTTATACCCTGTAAAACTCTGATTTGCTAATAAAAAAATGCTATTAATACTTTTTTTAAAAAAAGAAAAAAGAGACAAACTTAAAAAAAAATTGGGCTGGGCGCGGTGGCTCACTCCTGTAATCCCAGCACTTTGGGAGGCCGAGGCGGGTGGATCACGAGGTCAAGAGATCGAGACCATCCTGGTCAACATGGTGAAACCCCGTCTCTACTAAAAATACAAAAAACTAGCTGGGCATGGTGGCACGTGCTTGTAATCCCAGGTACTCAGGAGGCTGAGGCAGGAGAATTGCCTGAACCCAGGAGGTGGAGGTTGAAGTGAGCCAAGATCGTACCATTGCACTCCAGCCTGGGTAACAAGAGCGAATCTCTGTCTCAAAAAGCAAAAACAAAAACTTAGCCAGGCATGGTGGCACGCACCTGTAGTCCCAGCTACTCAGAAGGCTGAGGCAGAAGAATTGCTTGAACCTGGGAGGTGGAGGTTGCAGTGAGCCGAGATTGCACCAGTGCACTCCAGCCTTGATGAAAGAATGAGACTCCATCTCAACAACAGCAACAAAAAAATTGGGGACTTCCGTCAATATGGCTGAATAGGAACAGCTCCATTCCACAGTTTCCAGCAAGAGCGATCCAGAAGGCGAGTGATCTCCGCATTTCTGAGGTACCAGGTTCATCTCACTGGGACCAGTTAGACAGCGGGTACAGCTCAGGAAGGGCAAGCCAAAGCAGGGTGGGGCATTGCCTCACCAGGGAAAGGCAGGGGGCTAGAAAACCCCCTCTCCTAGCCAAGAGAAGCCACTAGGGAGGGTCTCAACACTCTGGCTCAGATACTGCACTTTTCCCACAGTATTCAAAAGCCACATTACCAGGAGATTCCCTCTGGTGCCTACAATACCAGCACCCAGTTTCCAGCACAAAACTGGGTGGTCATTTTAGCCACAGCAGTTGTTGTTTTTTCTCATCCCCCATTGGTGCCTGGAATGCCGGCAAGACAGATCCATTCATTCCCCTGAAGAGGAGGGCTGAAGCCAGGTAGCCAAGTGTGCTGGCTCGGCAGGTCCCACTCCACGAAGACCAGCAAGCTAAGATCCACTGGCTTAAAATTCTTTCAGCCAGCACAACAATCTGAGCTCAACCTAGGATGCTGGAGCTCGGTGGGTGGAGGGTCATCTGCCATTGCTGAGGTTTGGGTAGGCTGTTTTAACCTTGCCTGTGTAAACAAAGTCACTGGGAAGTTTATACAGTAACTGGGCGGAGCCCACCACAGCTCAGCAAGGCCTCTGCAGGCAGACTATCACTAGATACCCATCTTGCTGGGCAGGGAATCTCTGAAAAATGCAGCAACTCGTCAGAGACTTATAAATAAAGCCCCCATCTTCCTGGGAAAAGGGATGGTTGTGGGTTCCACTTCAGCAGACTTAAACGTCCCTGTCCAGCAGCTCTGAAGGGAGCAACAGATCTCCCAGCATAGTGCTCAAGTTCTGATAAAGGACAGACTGCATCCTAAAGTGGCTCCCTGACCCCAGTGTATCCTGACTGGGAGACAGCTCATAAAGGAGAGCTTTGGCTGACATCTGGCAGGTACCCTTCTGGGATGAAGCTACCAGAGGAAGAAAAAGGCAGCAATCTTTGCTGTTCAGCAGCCCCTGTGGTTGACTCCCAGGCAAGCAGGGTCTGCAGTGGACCTCCAGCAAACTCCAGCAGACCAGCAGTAGAGGGGCCTGACTCTTAGAAGAAAAACTAACAAACAGAAAGAAATAGTGTCAACATCAACAGAAAGGATGTCCACTTAGAGACCCCATCCTAAAGTCACCAACTTCAAAGATCAAAGGTAGATAAAAGCACAAAGATGGGAAGAAACCAGCACAACAAGGCAGAAACCGCCAAAAACCAGAATGCCTCTTCTCTAAGGGATCACAACTCCTCACCAGCAAGGGAAAAAAAAAAAATAGATGGCGAATAAGTTTCACAAATTGACAGAAGCAGGCTTCAGAAGGTGGGTAATAACAAACTTCTCCAAGCTAAAGGAGCATGTTCTAACTCAATGCAAGGAAAATAAAACCTTGAAAAAGGTTAGACAAAATGCTAACTAGAATAACCAGCATAGAGAACATAAATGACTTGATGGAGCTGAAAAACACAGCATGAGAACTTTGTGAAGCATACACAAGTTTCAACAGCTGAATCAATCAAGCAGAAGAAAGGCTATCAGAGACTGAAGATCAACTCAATGAAACAAAGTGAGAAGGCAAGATTAGAGAAAAGAGTGAAAAGAAATGAACAAAGCCTCCAAGAAATATGGGATTATGTGAAAAGACCAAATCTATGTTTGATTGGTATACCTGAAACTGACATGGAGAATGAAACCAAGTTAGAAAAAACTCTTCAGGATATTATTCAGGAGAACTCCCCCAACCTGGCAAGGCAGGTCAAAATTCAAATTCGAGAAATACAGAGAACACCACAGAGACATTCCTTGAGAAGAGCAACCCCAAGGCACATAATCACCAGATTCACCAGGTTACAAATGAAGGAAAAAATGCTAAGGGTAGCCAGAGAGAAAGATCAGGTTACAACAAAAGGAAGCCCATCAAACACACAGCACATCTCTTGGCAGAAACCCTATAAGCCAGAAGAGAGTGGGGGCCGATGTTCAACATTCTTAAAGAATTATCAACTCAGAATTTCATATCCAGCCAAATGAAGCTTCATAAGTGAAGGAGAAATAAAATCCTTTATGGACACGCAATTTCTGAGAGATGTCATCACCACCAGGCCTGCCCTACAAGAGCTCCTGAAAGAAGCACTAAACATGGAAAGGAACAATCAGTATCAGCCACTGCAGAAATATACTAAATTGTAAAGACCATAGACACTATGAAGAAACTGCATCAATTAACGGGCAAAACAACCAGCTAGCATCAAAATGATAGGATCAAATTCATACATAACAATATAAACTTTAACTGTAAATGGGCTAAATGCCCCAATCAAAAGACAGGCTGGCAATCTGGATAAAGAGTCAAGACCCATTGGTGTGCTGTATTCAGGAGACCCGTCTGACCTGTAAAGAAACACATACACTCAAAGGAATAAAGGAAGATTTACCAAGCAAAAGAAAAACAAAACAAGTAAAGGTTGCAATCCTTGTCTCTTATAAAACAGATTTTAAACCAACAAAGATCAAAAGAGACCAAGAAGGGCATTACATAATGGTAAAGGGATAAATGCAACAAGAAGACCTAACTATCCTAAGTACATATGCACCCAATACAGGAGAACCCAGATACATAAAGCAAATTCTGAATGCCTACAAAGAGGCTTAAACTCCCATACAATAACAGTGGGAGACTTTAACACTCCATTGTCAATATTAGACAGATCAACGAGACATAAAATTAACAAGAATATCCAGGACTTGAACTCAGATCTGGACCAAGCAGACCTAATAGACATCTACAGAACTTTCCACCCCAAATCCACAGAATTTACATTCTTTTCAGTACCATATCACACTCTAAAATTGACCACATAATTGGAAGTAAATCACTCCTCAGCAAATGCAAAAGAACAGAAATCATAACAAACAGTCTCTAAGATAACAGTGCAATCAAATTAGAACTCAGAATTAAGAAACCACTCAAAATGGCACAACTACATAGAAACTGAACAATCTGCTCCTGAATGACTACTGGATAAATAATGAAATGAAGGCAGAAATACAGATGTTCTTTGAAACCAATGAGAACAAAGACACAACGTACCAGAATCTCTGGGACACATCTAAGGCAGTGTCTAGAGGAAAATTTATAGCACTAAATGACCACCAGGGAGGCAAGGAAACATATAAAATCGATGCCCTAATGTCACTATTAAAAGAACTAAAGGAGCAAGATCATACAAATTCAAAAGCTAGCAGAAGGCAAGAAACAACTAAGATTAAAGCAGAGCTGAAGGAGATAGAGACATAAAAAACTTCAAAAACAAAAAAATCAATGAATCCAGGAGCTGATTTTTTGAAAAGCTCAACAAAATAGACTGCTAGCCAGATTAATAAAAAAGAAATGAGAGAAGAATCAAACAGATGCAATAAAAAACAATAAAGAGGATATCACCATTGGTTCCACAGAAATACAAACTACCATCAGAGATTACTATAAACAACTCTATGCACATAAACCAGTAAACCTGGAAGAAATGGATAAATTCCTGGACACTTGCATGCTTCCAAGCCTAAACCAGGAAGAAGTTGAAACCCTGAATAGACCAATGACAAGGGCAGAAGTTGAGGCAGCAGTTAATAGCCTAACAACAACAACAACAACAACAACAACAACAAAAAAAAAGCCCAGGTACAGATGTGTTCACAGCCAAATTCTACCACACATACAAAGAGGAGCTGGTACCACTCCTTCTGAAACTATTCTGAACAATCCAAAAAGAGGGAATCCTTCCCAAATCATTTTATGAGACCAACATCATCCTGATACCAAAACCCGGCAGAGGCTCAACAAAAAAAGAAAACTTCAGGCCAATATGGTGAACATAGATGCAAAAATCTTCAATAAAATACTGGCAAACGGACTGCAACAGCACATCAAAAAGCTTATCCATCACGGGCTTCATCCTGGGGTTGCAAGGCTGGTTCAACATACACAACTCTATAAACATAATTCACCACATAAACAGAACCAAAGACAGAAAACATATAATTATCTCAACAGATGCAGAGAAAACTTGACAAGATTCAACAGCCTTTTGTGCTAAAAACTCTCAATAAACTAGGTATTGATGGAATGTATCTCAAAATAATTAGAGCTATTTTTGACAAACCCACAACCAATGTCATACTGAATGAACAAAAACTGGAAGCATTCCCTTTGAAAACTGGCCCAAGGATGCCTTCTCTTACCACTCCTATTCAACATAGTATTGGAAGTTCTGGACAGGGCAATCAGGCAAGAAAATGAAATAAATGGTATTCAATTAGAAAAAGAGGAATTCAAATTGTCTCTATCTGCAGGTGACATGATTGTATATTTAGAAGACCTTATCATCTCAGACCAAAATCTCCTTAAGCTGATAAACAACTTCAGCAGTTTCAGGTACAAAATCAATGTGCAAAAATCACAGCATTTCTATACACCAAAAACAGACAAACAGAGAACCAAATCATGAGTGAACTACCATTCACAATTGCTACAAAGATAATAAAATACCTAGGAATATAACAAGGGATGTGAAGAACCTCTTCAAGGAGAACTACAAACCACTGCTCAAGGAAATAAGAGAGGACACAGATGGAAAAACATTCCATGCTTATTGTTAAGAAGAATCAATATCGTGAGAATGGCCATAATGCCCAAAGTAATTTATAGATTCAGTGCTAACCCCATCAAGCTCTACCATTGGCTTTCTTCACAGAATTGGAAAAAAACACCTTAAACTTCATATGAAACCAAAAAAGAACCCATAATGCCAAAAAAAGTCCTAAGGAAAAAAACAAACAAACAAAAGAAAACAAAAAAGTTGGAGGCATCGTCCTATCTGACTTAAAACTATACTACAAGGCTAAAGTAATCAAAACAGCATGTTACTGGTACCAAAACAGAGATAGAGACCAACAGAACATAACAGAGGCCTCAGAAATAATACCACACATCTACAACCATCTGATCTTTGACAAACCTGATAAACACAAGCAATGGGGAAAGGATTCCCTATTTAATAATAGTGTTGAGAAAACTGGCTAGCTATATGTAGGAAGCTGAAACTGGACTCTTTCCTTACACTTTATACAATAATTGACTCCAGATGGATTAAAGGTTTAAACATAAGACCTAACGCCATAAAAACCCTAGAAGAAAACCTAGGGAATACTATTCAGAACATGGGCATGGGCAAGGACTTCATGACTAAAACACCAAAAGCAATGGCAATGAAAGCCAAAATACACAAATGGGATCTAATTAAACTAAGGAGCTTCTGCACAGCAAAGAAACTATCATTAGAGTGAACCGGCAACAAACAGAACGGGAAAAAATTTTGCAATCTACCTATCTGACAAAGAACTAATATCCAGAATTATTTTTTTTCTTGTAAATTAAATTTATAAGGAAAAAAAAAAAGCAACCCCATCAAAAAGAGGGCTAAGGATATGAACAGACACATCTAAAATGAAGACATTTATGTAGCCAAAAAACATGAAAAAAAGCTTATCACTGGTCATCAGAAAAATTCAAATCAAAGCCACATTGAGAGTCCGTCTTATGCCAGCTAGAATGGTGATCATTAAAAAATGAGGAGACAACAGATGGTGGAGAGGATGTGGATAAATAGGAATACTTTTACACTGTTGGTGGGAATGTAAATTAGTGCAACCATTATGGAAGACAGTGTAGCGATTCCTCAAGGATCTAGAACTAGAATGACCATTTGACCCAGCAATCCCATTACTGGGCGTGTACCCAAAGGATTATAAATCTTTCGGTTATAAAGACACATGCACACATATGTTTATTGTGGCATTGTTCACAAGAGCAAAGACTTGGAACCAACCCAAACATCCATCAATGATAGACTGGATAAAGAAAATGGCACATGTATACCATGGAATACTATGCAGCCATAAAAAAGGATGAGTTAATGTCCTTTGCAGGGACATGGATGAAGCTGGAAACCATCATTCTCAGCAAACTGAAACAAGAATAGAAAACCAAACACCACATATTCTCACTCATAAGTGAGTGCTGAACAATGAGAACAAATGGACAAAGGGAGGAGAACATTACATACTGGGGCCTATTAGGGGAATGGGGGGCTAGAGGAGGGATAGCATTAGGGGAAATACCTAATGTAGATGATGGGGTGATGGATACAGCAAACCACCATGGCATGTGTATACCTATGTAACAAACCTGCACGTTCTGCACATGTACCCCAGAACTTAAAAGTATAATAAATAAATTTTTTTTTTGGGGGGGATGGAGTTTCGCTCTCGTTACCCAGGCTGGAGTGCAATGGTGCGATCTCGGCTCACCGCAACCTCCACCTCCTGGGTTCAGGGAATTCTCCTGCCTCAGCTTCCTGAGTAGCTGGGATTACAGGCACGTGCCACCATGCCCAGCTAATGTTTTGTATTTTTAGTAGAGACGGGGTTTCACCGTATTGACCAGGATGGTCTCGATCTCTTGACCTCGTGATCCACCCGCCTCGGCCTCCCACAGTGCTGGGATTACAGGCTTGAGCCACCATGCCCGGCAATAAATAAATTTTTTAAAAAATTTACAAAAAAAACACATCGGGTCAGAGAAAAAAGTGTTTATGTTAATCTTCCAGGAAACTTACATATAAAACTGTCAAACTCTAGGCATTTAACTGCTTATTTATCTAGTGTTACTGAAGTGCTAAGGAGCAGTACTCAACAAGAAATCTTTCCACAAATACTCATATCTATGCTATATGTGAATATATGTGAATCTGCCAAAGATAGTATTAAAAACATCCAACTATTATAGCCCCAGACAGACTGATTAGAATAAACATGGGTTACAAACCAAACCACTGATTAGGCCACCTTCTTTTTAGGCTCAACATTGATGATGAGCTAACAGAATCAACAAGAGCTAATAAATTTCCTGGACACTTGGTATGTGCTGGGAACTCTTCTAGTACCTTTATCAGTACTAATTGCTTTAATTTTACCAATACCTTAAGATTTAAGCACTATTATCCTCACTGTGGGGCTGAAGAGTTAAGCACAGAGAAGTTAACAAACTGTATCCAGGTCATACAGCTCATAAGTGGCAGAACTGGGATGCAAACAGAAATCACCTGATACTAAGTTTTAAACTTAATCATTATGCCCAACACCCTCCCACCTAATGCTTTTTTTTTCCATTTCTGATCTAACATTTTGGCTTTGAATTTTCTAATTTAGTAGAATCTAAAAGGAATTTAAAAATCACTGTTTATACCCTAACGTAGTATGCAGAACTTGATTTTTGGTTTAAATTACTTATTACTAAGCCTAATAAAAATAATCAAGGAGTTGGCTACAGTTAGTTAACTAAAAATAAAATCTGTAGACTAAACTTTACCTACTAAAAGGCAGAGGCAGGTGGATCATGAGATCAGGAGTTCGGCACCAGCCTGGCCATCATCGTGAAACCCCATCTCTATTAAAAATACAAAAAATTAGCCAGGTGTGGTGGCACATACCTGTAATCCCAGCTACTTGGGAGGATAAGGCAGAAGAATCACTTCAACTAGGAGGCAGAGGTTGCAGTGATGAGCTGAGATCATGCCATTGCACTCCAGCCTAGGCGAGAGTCCAAAAAAAAAATAAAAAAAAGATTCTGAAGGGGATGTGGTGAGAGTTTGAGACCAGCCTGGCCTCATGACAAAACCCTTTCTCTACTAAACACAGAAAACTTAGCTGGGCATGATGGCGTGTACCTGTAATCCCAGCTACCTGGGAGGCTGATGCAAAAGAATCACTCAAATCTGGGAGGCAGAAGTCACAGTGAGTCAAGATTGGGCCACTTCACTCTAGCTTGGGTGACAGAGCAAAACTCTGTCAAAAAAAAAAAAAAAAAAAAAAAAAAAAGATTCTGCATAGAAACATAAGTTGTGCTATAAGTATATCATAGGAAAATAAATTTAAAATTGTTCATTTACCATTAACTCTATTTAGAATCTAATTTCTAAAATACATTCTTTAGAAATTTTGTATTTGCCATGCATTTTGTAGGAATAAAACTTTTTTTAACAAAGAAAAACAAAGATAACATATAATCTTTTCACCTGTCAACAATGTACGTCTGTTCTCTTAACCAGCCTGAAAGTTATAATGATAAGCAAATTCTTCAGTTAAAACCAATTTTTCAGTGCATTAAAGAACACCAACTTTCTCAGTAGAACCTACAAAGTACCATGTAAAATGACATGACATGAAGACAACAGTGAGAAAACTGTAATCATAACACAGAAAAAGAAGAAAGGTTGTGATACATACATAGTTGGAATACACATAATAACACAAACAAAACTGAAGATAGTTAAAAAGAAAAAATGGAGAATTTGTGTTTAAATTCAACAAGTCAGCTTTGCAGCCTGAAAATAAATGTCCTCTCCACTTGATGAATAAATGTTATTTCTTCACCATTGCTATTTTCCATCTCTGACTTGAAGTTACAAACTAACTCCAGCAAAAATATTTATGACTTATAAAGCATATTTTACTCAGAATAACTGTAATGATTGTTTGCTACATTTATATGTAAAAACATCCTTATGACTTATGAAGTCTCCCAAGTACTTACCAAAGCAAGTTGTCTCACTCAATAGATTTACTTATGTCAATTATAAAAAGTGAAAGAAACAGTAACTATAGAAAATTAGGCTTATAAAGGTTTCTCCAATAAAACAAAATAAAATGTTTAAATAAAATATAACAATATACTAATTTTAGAATTACATTTTTTTTTTGAGATGGAGTTTCGCTCTTGTTACCCAGGCTGGAGTGCAATGGTGCGATCTCGGCTCACCGCAACCTCCGCCTCCTGGGTTCAGGCAATTCTCCTGCCTCAGCCTCCTGAGTAGCTGGGACTACAGGCACGCGCCACCATGCCCAGCTAATTTTTTGTAGTTTTAGTAGAGACAGGGTTTCACCATGTTGACCAGGATGGTCTTGATCTCGACCTCGTGATCCACCCACCTCGGCCTCCCAAAGTGCTGGGATTACAGGCTTGAGCCACCGCGCCCGGCTAGAATTACATCTAAAAATTATTTTGTGTGTACTCTCAAATTTTATACAAATCATTCTTAGAATCCGTCACCAGTTCACATTAAGTAATTTATAAACTATAAAAGCAGAAAATGATGGGTCTAGCATGAGTACTAAACAAGAAAAAACAGAATATGCATAGGGAGATCCTGAACCATAAGCCCTAACATTTTTCAGCAATGAATTCAATGCAATGCACAAAGTTTTGATTTGCTTTCAACATGTTTGAGGTTTTTAGTTTTTTAGTAAGCTAGTCACCTTATTTTTTTGTTGTTCCAGTACTGCTTTTTTCTTTTGAAAACAGATAAAAACTTATACTCACAAACACACTTACTTCATAATTTTCTTACACCTAAGCTAAATCTTTAGAGTAATATAAGTAAATATTTAACTCTATGTAAATCAAAACTAAAAGTCTGTGTTTGTAGGCCTAGAGGAAACATGTTCAAAGAAAACTACATGCCAAATTTTTAAAATATGCAGGACTTAGAAATGTATCATTTTTATTTATACTTCTATGTAAATTTTATTATGACCATAAAAATGACCCTGTAGTCAAGAACAATTATGAATTTTAAAATAAAGTACTTTTAATATTTAAAAATAACCAAAGGTATTTTAAAATAAAGTATCTTAAGTTATTTTACTAAACAAATTATACTAAAAAGAGTACATGTTAGAAGTGATGAATACCTTATTTATCCTGATGTAATGATTACACATTATATGCCTCTACCAAAATATGCCATAGATGGTATAAATATATACACATACTGTGTAACCACAAAAATTAAAAAGAATAAATTCAAGTAAGAATAAAAGGATAAAAATGTAACCTACGGAGAAAAATAATTTTTTAACTTCTTTGCAGTTTGAAGCCACTGGCAGAAGAGATTGCTAGAGGTGTTATTCCACTATGTTACCAAGCAGTATATCGCTGCCATATTTTACCTACACCCTTCAGAAAGGTGTAGGTATGTTAAAATTAGTGAAATAATAATGCTTCATTGAATGCACAAGTCTTTTTTTTTTTTTTAAATGGAATTTTGTTGTTGTTGCCCGGGCTGGAGTGCAATGGTGCGATCTTGGCTCACTGCAACCTCTGCCTCCTGGGTTCAAGTGATTCTCCTGCCTCAATCTCCCGAGTATCTGGGGTTACAGCCACCCACCATCCTGCTCAGGCCGATCTCAAGCTCCTGGCCTCAAGGGATCAGCCCTCCTCAGCCTCCGAAGGGGATTACAGGCATGAGCTAGAATGCATAATGCTCTTAACGTGATAAAAGAAAATATTAAAAATTAAGTCCACATATAATCTAAGTAAAATCAGCAAAATTATATACTACTATTTTAATTAATTTACATTTAACTAAATTTAAAAATGTTTTTCTCTCATGATAACATGGAAGACTATTATTCTGGACAACTACCTCACACATTGCTCACTAAGTTAACCACAAAGAGCCTCTCCACAGACTCTTATCATGCATCTTACATTTCAGTGTCCCTACTCTTTTATAGAATAGGTCATAATTCCCACCTAATAAGAAGTACCATTCATATCTCTGATGCAGCAATAGTTCATCACATTCTTTCACAGGTGAATACAATAGAAATAAAGAAACAGCATGAAGGAATTTGAGAGCTGAATTACATCATTATTTACTTTTTAAAAGTTTTATAATTCCATCAAAAAATATATTTAAATGTAATTATAACTTTTCAAAGAAACTTCTCATTTTAAAGTTATATAAAATCAATATACATACCAACTGTAGTTCTGGATTATTTTCTATACTCAGCACTCTGATTTAGTTTAATGTCTGAAGTATTAGTGCCTTAGATATTTCTAGTGTTAATTCTCTGATACTTACACAAACTCAATTAGAATTAAAATATTTTTTTCTACTTATTGCATCTGCAAAAATATATTTTAGTATGAACGCTCTGTTGTTTTCTGTAGTTTTTGAAAAAAATGTTTTTTCCAAATTCATTACATTTGCTGAATTCTCCAATATAAATTCCCTAATGTTGAACAAAGTTTGAGCAACTGCTTTAGGGTTATTCTCTAGTACAAACTGTGTACAAGAAGATCTATGATACAAGTAAAAGTACTACAAACCTCTTTATATTTGTAATGTTTGTCTTCAGAATAAACTCTTCTTCACTATAAAGGCTTATATTTCTGAAAGATCATTTGACAGTAATTGCATTTAAAATATTTTTATTAAGTACGAACTCTCTGATGTTGAATAATATGAGTAGATATTAATGACTTTTCCACATTCTTTACATTTGTACACCATTTCTCAACTATAAATGCTTTTCTGTGCAATAAGCTGTGAACACTGGTTAAGAGTTTAGCTATATTCTTTACACTTGGGACTTTTCTCTGGTATATTTTACCTGCAATCAAGTGTGAAAAACATTTAAAAGCTTTTTCTTTTTTCTTTTTTTTTTGAGACGGAGTTTCACTCATGTTACCCAGGCTGAAGGGCAATGGCGCTATCTCGGCTCACCGCAACCTCCACCTCCTGGGTTCAGGCAATTCTCCTGCCTCAGCCTCCTGAGTAGCTGGGATTACAGGCATGCACCACCATGC
>NW_016107353.1:10836495-10837917 GCF_001604975.1 Cebus imitator
GTATGAATTCTCTTATGTTTAGTAAGAGCTGAGGACCAGTTAAAGGCTTTGCAGCATTCATCACATTTGTAGGGCTTCTCTCTAGTATGAATTCTCTTATGTTCAGTTAGGTATGAAGGCCGGTTAAAGGCCTTCCCACATTCTTCACATTTGTTGGGTTTCTCTCCAGTATGAATTCTCTTATGTTGAGTAAGGTATGAACACCGGTTAAAGGCTTTCCCACACTCTTCACATTTGTAGGGTTTCTTTCCAGTATGAATTATCTTGTGTTGAGTAAGGGTTGAGGACCGGTTAAAGGCTTTGCCACATTCTTCACATGTGTGGGAATCATTTCTAATATGAATTCTCTTATGTCTAGTTAGTTGTGAAAGCATGCAAAATGACTCATCACATTCTTTACATTTAAAAGTTTTCTTTTCATTATGTCTTATCGTATGTCTTTCTGAATTTAAAAATTTAGAATAGCCTTTTACATATTTATCACATTGATATATTTTGCTCTGGGTAGTTATCAGACATTGATTAAGTCCATTATAACCTCCTTTGCACATGGTACACTCATTCACATGTTCACAGCATTTTCTTAATTGTAAATTTTCATGTCCACATTTATCATATCTCCTCAGTATGTCTTTTTGGAACGAAACTTTTATGCCTTCTTCTAGCCAAAAGTCTTGAGCAAAATGAGAACACGTAACTAAAAGAAAATAAAACAACAAATTACTCCACTTACTAGACTCAGTTAAATATATTTTTACAAATATAACCTATAAAACTGTATAAACTACATAAGCAAGATGGCATAGCAAAATACCAGAGGCTCTAATTTATTCTAATTTATTATATAAACATATAAATGTAACAAAACCACACTGACCAGAATACATTTTTGGAAAATTTATAAATGAGTTAAGTGTGTGAAGTGAACACAAGGTAAAAAAGGTGAACACAAGGTAAAAAGCAACATAGAAGAAAAAGAAAAATCTGTTAAATCAACCCGACACGGTAGTTCCTTTACCCCAGTCAGTATAACACAGTGCCTATGGAAGTAAATTGCTAACTCTGTTTCTATTTAAAAGACAGGAAAAATATTGGCACACATTTATTATGTCTGGCTCTTTGGGGTCTTTCAAGACACTGGTTTCAGTCTCCCATTAAATAAAGTACTGAAAAAGAGTATACTTTGGAATGAGAATCTGAGACTGCTGAGACCAAAGGTAAACATTACAGCAGTAGAGAGACTGCAGTACCAAAGACAGGGAACAAGTGTAGCAAGTGGTTAATAACTAGTAACAAGAAATGCAGCTGGGCGCGGTGGCTCAAGCCTGTAATCCCAGCACTTTGGGAGGCTGAGGCGGGTGGATCACGAGGTCAAGAGATCAAGACCATCCTGGTCAACATGGTGAAACCCCGTCTCTACTA
>NW_016107353.1:10840732-10842321 GCF_001604975.1 Cebus imitator
AATTGGCCAGACACAGTTGCTCATGTCTCCACTCCCAGCAGTTTGGGAGGCCAAGGCAAATGGATCACCTGAGGTCGGGAGTTTGAGACTAACCTGGCCAACATGGTGAAACCCTGTCTCTACTAAAACTACAAAAATTATCTGAGCCTGGTAGCATGTGCCTATAATTCTAGCTACTCAGCAGGCTAAGGCATGAGAATCGCTTGAACCCAGGAGGTGGAGTTTGCACTGAGCCAAGATATGCCACTTTACCCCAGCCTGGGCAACAGAGTAAGACTCTGTTTTAAACAAACCAACCAACCCTAAAATTTTATGGGTTACTTTCTATGAACAAAATGGAATAATAATATAAAGCAATAATGGAAAAAACTGAAAAATTCACAAATATATATAAACAATACACCCAAGCATGCTCTTGTTCAAAGGTTAAAATAATTAACATTGTAAAGATGTTTATACAGTTTAATGTAATCTACATATTTATAAAGGCAAACATAGAGATAATTATATTGGCAATAGATGTATGGCTGATTCATATTTGATTTTGCTCCACACTGTCTTAAATTGTTCAGAACTAAATATTATCATAAACAAACATAATATAAGCTAAAAACTCAAAACACAATTAACTGGTATGAGGTGGCATGCTCTAAAATATATAACACAAAAATTTAAAATTGCAAAACAAATTTAAAACATAGAATATAAAACTTATAGGACAGCATAAAGTAGATCAATATATTCATTAAAAAATCTTGGAAGAAGACTATAGGGAAAAAATAATACTGAGTTTACTCGAAAACAAAAAAGACTAAGTACTTCCCAAATTTATTTTTAAAAAGACCAATAATACTTGACTTGAAATTATTTTACTTCAAAAAAAGATAAAAATAAAGATTTTCCAAAATAAAAGATGAGAGTGTTCATCATGACCAGCACTGTCCTACAAAAAAATGCTACATGGTGGCAAGGCACAGTGGCTCATGTCTATAATCCTACAGTTTTAGGGGGCTCAGGCAAGTCAAATCACTTGAGACCAGGAGTTCAAGAACATCCCAGGGAACATAGTGAGACTTCACATATATATACAAAAAATGCTAAAACAAGTCTATTATGTTAAAAAATAAAATTCTACACAGCATCATGGCTTTGTAAATATAAAGCTCTCTATTAAATGTAAATATACAGACCCACAAAAAATTATTTACTATAATGTGCATAAAAACCCTTTCTTCTATAGAATATGAAAAACAAATATAAATCTGCATAAATCTGTTATTAGTTATAAAATATAAAATAATTTATATTAATAACAAAAATATACAGTATTTGTATTCAATTGAAGCTCTTATGAGATTAAAATGTTTTAACTTCAATATATTTTATGTAATCTTCATTTTTCAAGATGATTATGAAGATTTTTTTAGAAAGTATGCTAAACAAAATAAAAAAAATAGTTAAAACATGTCACTACAGCCGGGCGTGGTGGCTCAAGCCTGTAATCCCAGCACTTTGGGAGGCCGAGGTGGGTGGATCACGACGTCAAGAGATCGAGACCATCCTGGTCAACATGGTGAAACCCCGTCTCT
>NW_016107353.1:10843646-10849644 GCF_001604975.1 Cebus imitator
CTACTCAGGAAGCTGAGGCAGGAGGATTACTTGAACCCAGGAGGTGGAGGTTATAGTGAGCTGAGATCATGCCACTGTACTCCAGCCTGGGCAACAAAGCAAGACTCCATCTCAAAAAAAAAAAAAAAATCTATATAGATACATAATTAATATAATACTTATTCTATCTATCTATCTATATATCATCAGGGCTCTAAAATATATGAAGCAAATATCTACAAATTGAAGCAGGAAATACACAGCAACATAATTGTAGACATCAAGACCCCATTTTCAATAATAAATAGAAAATTTAGATAAAACAGCAATAAGAAAACAGAGAACTTAGAAAACATTATAGATTATATTAATTATTTTGCATATACAGGAAGCCTGAGAGTAGATAATTTATAAAGAAAAAAGATTTATTTGGCTTACATTTCAGCAGACTGTACAAGAAGCGTGTTCTCATCTGCTTCTGGTGAGGGTTCCAAGAAGCTTACAATCATGGTGGAAGGCATAGTAACTGGGCATATCACATGGTAAGAGACAAAGCAAGTATGAGGTGAAGGAGCCAGGTTCTTTTAATGAACCAGCTCTCTTTTGAATTAATGGAGTATAAAATTTTGATTTCAAGGAGGATGGTGCCGACCCACACATGAAGAATTTTCCCCCAGGAACCAAACACCTCCCACCAGTCTTACATCCAACATTGAGGATTACATGGCAGCATCAAGTCCTCATGCCTATAATCCCAACACTTTGGAAGACTAAAGTAAGAGGATGTCTTGGGGCCAGAAGTTTGAGACCAGGCTGGGCAACATAGCGAGACCCTATTCCTACAAATAATCAAAAAATTAGCCAGACATAGTAGTGCATGTCTGTAGTCCCAGCTACTAGGGATGCTGAGGTAAAAGGATCATATAAGCCCTGGAGGTTAAGGCTGCAGCGAGCCAATATCATGCTACTGCACTCCAGCCTGGTGACAGAATAAGATTCTATCTAAAAACAACAGGAAATACATGTAAGTATACCAAAATTATCCACTGTGTGTTTTCTGACCAAAACTCAATAAAATTAAGAATTAAAAGCAAAAGTAAAACTGGCAAATCCATAAGTATATAAAACTAAAACAGACTCTTCAACATATTCTTGACTCAGGGGTAAAAAATTAAATTTTTTCAAAAGTGTCAATACAACCTAGAGTGGTGAACAAATTTAATATAATCTTTATAACAATCCCAATAGCAGTTTTTAACAGAAATAATATGGTGTGGCTGTGTCTCCACCCAAATCTCATCTCGAATTGTTGTTCCCGTAATTCCCATGTGTCATGACAAAGACCTGGTGAGAGGTAGTTAAATCATAAAAGTTGGTTTTTCCCATGCTGTTCTTGTGATAGTGAATAAGTTTCAGGAGATATGATGGGTTTATAGAAGGGAGCTCCTCTGCAAATGCCCTCTTGCCTTCCACCACGTAAGACATGACTTGCTCCTCTTTTGCCTCGTGCTATGATTGTGAAGCCTCCCCGGCCATGTGAAAGTGTGTGCGTCAATTAAACCTCTTTTCTTTATAAATTACTCAGTCTTGGGTATGTTCTTATTAAGAGCATGAGAACAGGCCAACACAAGAAATATTGTGTAAAAATTTAAACCTCGATTATGAACTATAGCCAGGAACCCAGGAAAAAGAACAAAGAGGCATTATACTTTCTGATTTCAAAACATACTAAAAGCTAAAATAAAAACAGTGTGGTACTGACACAAAGACAGATTAAACAGATGAAAGTACAGAATAGAGAGTGAAGAAATGAACCCTTTTTTATAAGATCAAATAATCTTCCACAAAGTTGCCATAAGTGTATAACACAGAAAAGATAATCTCTTCCAAAAATAATGTTGAAAACTAGGTATCAACAGTGATAAAATAAAGCTGAATTATTTCCTTGAACCATATATAAAAAATATTTTAAATAAAATACTTACAAATATAAAATAATCAATTTTTAGTAATAAATATAGAAATAAATAAAAACCATGACATTGGTCATGACAACATTTTCTTAGACACAACATTAAATGCATCAGCAACAAAGAAAATAACAGAAAAATTTAATTGCACTATACTTCAAAGGTTTTGCACCCAAATAAAATATTCAATAGTGACAAAGCCTCATATAAAATGTGTGAAAATATTTGCAAATTACATATGATAGGAGTTAATATTCAGAATATATAAATAAGTCTTAAAACTAAACAACAAAGTTGAATATGTTCATTTAGAAATGGTCAAATAATTGAACAAATTTTTTATCAAAAATGTGAACAAATAAAAAAGCATTTAAAAGAACATGGAAAATTACTGTTTTGTAGGGAAATGCATAAAAATCACAATAAAAAACAAAATCACCTCATCCTCATTAGAACGACACTATAATTTTTTTTTTAAATACCAAATCTGTTGATGATGCAATGAAAATGAAACCCATGTTGATTGTTAAAAATCAGGAGTGTAGCTATTATTTTAAAATGTTATAAATTAGGGGCCGGGCGCGGTGGCTCAAGCCTGTAATCCCAGCACTTTGGGAGGCCGAGGCGGGTGGATCACGAGGTCAAGAGATCGAGACCATCCTGGCCAACATGGTGAAACCCCGTCTCCACTAAAACTACAAAAAATTAGCTGGGCATGGTGGTGCGTGCCTGTAATCCCAGCTACTCAGGAGGCTGAGGCAGGAGAATTGCCTGAACCCAGGAGGCGGAGGTTGCGGTGAGCCGAGATCGCGCCATTGCACTCCAGCCTGGGTAATAAGAGCGAAACTCCGTCTCAAAAAAAAAAAAAAAAATAAAATGTTATAAATTTACCTCAAATAATTAAAAATAAAATTATTTTAAAATACAGCAATCTCATTTATGAATCTATATCTATAATATGCAACATAGGACCTGGAAGATATATTTTGAACAATCATGTTTATTGTATTAGTATTCACAAAAGTCAAAAGGCTAAAGCAACCCAGATGTCTTTTAATTTGGAAACACATTTTAAAATGTAATACATAAATACAATGAAATGATATTCAGCCTTATAAAATCTTGTCACATTTTAAAATAAGCTTTGAGAATATTATGTCACCTGAAATAAGCCAGTAACAAAATGATGAATACTATATAATTCCACTAATATGAGATATTTTAAGTAGTCACACTCATGAAAACAGAAAGTAAAACAGTGTTTGTCACGGGCTGGAGAGAGGGTAAAGTAGGTTGTTGTTATTTAATGGGTATTGAGTTTCAGTTTTACAATATGGAAAATTTCTAGAAGTCTCTTGTATAACAATGTGAATGTACTTCACATTCCTGAAATGTATATGTACCATTTTTTTGAAACAGGGTCTTACTCTATCACCCAAGCTGGATTGCAGTGGCACAACTATGGCTCACTGCAGCCTCAAACTCCCAGGCTCAAGTAATCCTCCCCCATGAATCTCCCAAAGAGCTAGGACCACAGGTGCACACCACCATGCTATTTAATTTTTCTTTTTTTTTTTTTGGTAGAGAGAGGGCCTTTATATGTTGCCCAGCCTGGTCTCAACATTTTGGGCTCAAGTGATATTTCTGTCTTGTCTCCCCAAATCCTGGTATTACAGATGTGAGCCACCAGCATGCCTAGGCCTGAAATAGATTAAGGACGGTAAGTTTTAGACTAAGTGCTCACATCTATAATCCCAGCACATTGGGAGGCCAAGGCGGGTGGATCACTTGAGGTCAGGAGTTCAAGACCAGCCTGGCCAACGTGGTAAAACCCCATCTCTACTAAAAATACAAAAATAAACTGGGCATGGTTGTGCACATCTGTAATCCCAGCTACTCAGGAAGCTGAGGCAGGAGGATTACTTGAATCTGGGGGGTGGAAGTTGCAGTGAGCTGAGATTATGTTACTGCACTCCAGCCTGGGCAACAGAGCGTGATTCCATCTCAAAAAAAGATAATAAAGTTTATATTATATGTTTTTACAGTAATAAATTTTTTAAGAGAAAAACTGAAAAAAATACAGAATTATAAATCCTTTCAAAAGTTACTTCAAATCACAGAAGTGTTTTTCTCATACACAAAAAATATATATTCATCATTAAACACATGGTAAAAATACGACTATTTCCATGTTGGATAAAACAACCACTAAAAATCAACTAAAGGCCAGGTGCAGTGACTCACGCCTGTAATCCCAACACTTCAGGAGGATGAGGCAGGCAGATCACCTGGGTGAGGAGTTCGAGACCAGCCTGACCAATATGGTGAAACCCCATCTCTACTAAAAATACAAAACTTAACCGAGGGTCATTGCAGGCATCTGTAGTCCCAGCTACTCAGGAGGCTAAGACAGGAGAGTTGCGTGAACCCAGGCAGTGGAAGTTGTACTGAGCCGAGACGGTGCCACTGCACTCCACCCTGGGTCACAGAGCAAGACTTCAACTCAAAAAAAAAATCAGCTAAAAAATATATACATGATAAGTAATAATGAAAATTGGGATATTTATAGATAAAAACACACATATACATAATCTGATCATGATAGACATATGGATGGTTTATCTCTTAATTAATGCCCATATTGACTTAAAGTGCACAGGACTGCAAATTGTCTAAAATTATAGTACATAAGTAAAAGAAACCACAATGAACTGATGTTGAAAAACCTACACTGAAAAAAACACACTAACATGGAACTGCAAAACAATAAGTAAAACATTTACTCATATAATCTGGTATGCAACATTGATGTACCATTAAAAAAAATTGTCTAGGTAACTACAATATTTGACTGTAACAGTGTACTCATGGAAGACAGGTATTTTGAATCACTGACAGATACTGTATGGCAGTAAAATTTGAGAAAAAAATGCAACATAATCATAAATAGAAGATTCTAATGAGAAACAGTTAATAAGTATGCATTTAAAATAAAGTAGAAATAATTTTTATGTTGTAATTGTATGCTATTCTTTCACAAAATGAAACTGCTGTAATCCAACTTTAGAAGCAAGGTATAGCCTTAAATTGCTAAATTATATATATATATATATGCAATTTAATGTTTTTTATTAAATATAAATATTATATATATAATTTAACACATACATAGCAGAATATGTTTAGAGCCTGTATTACATAAAACAAATATTTGGAAATAAATTATGTTATTATTTAAATATAGGCTAGAGAAAGTGGGTGAAAAATATAGAAAATAATTCTGTTTTTTCAGTTTTTCCTCTTAAAAATTTATTGTTATAAAAACACATAACATAAAATTTACCATCTTTTTATTGAGATGGAATCTTGCTCTACTGCCCAGACTAAAGTGCAGTGGCATAATCTCGGCTCACTGCAACCTCCTTGCAGCAAACTTAAATTTATAAGTAACTATATTAGTAAATATGGAGTGCCTACTAATTATCTAATTTAATTCAAACATAACATGTAAATTCTAGCTTATTGTTCCTAAATATCTGAATATAACATTACAGGCAAATTTGAAGTAGAAAATAGAAATTAAAAACTTATAGAAAGGGAGATATTAGTAAGATGGAGAAATAAAAGGTCCCCTATTTGCCTATTTCCCCACAGCAAGAAAATTGGTTGCCCATTCCTGACAAAAATACCTTTATGAGAGAATCATGGCTTCAGCCTGTAATGGCAGCTACATGGTACATTAAAGGTTGGTTCACACCAAGATTTCAAGACCAGCCGGGGTTATCTAGCAAGACTCAAACTCAAACATAAGTGCCTTTATGATATATATATATATATATATATATATATACATACATATATACACACACACATTTTTTTTTTTTTTGAGATGGAGTTTTGCTCTTGTTGCCCAGGCTGGAGTGCAATGGCAAAAATATTAAAGAATTTAATTAGGCCGGGCGCGGTGGCTCAAGCCTGTAATCCCAGCACTTTGGGAGGCCGAGGCGGGTGGATCACGAGGTCAAGAGATCGAGACCATCCTGGTCAAC
>NW_016107353.1:10852044-10854694 GCF_001604975.1 Cebus imitator
AAAAAAAAAAAAAAAAAGAGAGAGAGAGAGTAGAGATAACAGGTTCTGACTTACAGGAGTGACTGAAATTATCCAAAAAAAATGATTTTTAACACAGAAATATTCTCTAATGTATTCTCTGACTCTAAAAAACACGCCCACAAGTGGCTGTGGGCAGAATTTTTAATGCGACTGAAGGTCAAATGAGAGAGTAGAGAACTGGTTCTGACATAGAAATGACTAAAATTATCTAATAAAATAATATTCAACTTAGAAATATTCTGTAATGTATTCTCTAACTCTGAGAAAATGGAGGGGCATAGAATCCACAACATCAGTGTATATATGCTATTTTTCTGAATAAAGAATAAAATTAAGGTCATAAATACAAACATGTACATTTTTTAGTGCTATATCTACATCATACAGAATGAGTTGTGTATATTTTTCAGATCAAAAAGACATGCTAAATTAGAAGGTACCTCTTAAATTTTAATGTGTACAATAAACTGGGTATCTTGTAAATGTAGATTATTTTTTTCAGAAGATCGGGAATAAAGTCTGAATTTCTGAATTTCTAACAAGTTCACCAGTAATGCCAATGTTATTGGCTCAAGAAGAATATTTTATCAAACATCCAGTAAATAAAAGAGCCTGTGTTTCTCCTGGTATTTCTGAACTGTAAAAGAAGATGAGAGCTTTCACTTGCCAAAGACAGATACATGCAAAGAAAACCTAAGAGGAGCAGCTAACAGATAAAATGTGATGATTTATGCACATCAGTTGCATAAAAATAATTTATAATAAAAAGAAAAATAATTAGCTTTCTAGTAAAAAAAAATCTGTCGGAGAGCTCCTTAACCAAGTGAATCATTAATATTAACTGCACTAGGACAGATTTTTATGATATGCTGATGCACAAAAGAAGGACACAGCATCACCACTATGACATTTTCCCCTGAAATTAAATTACAGTCTGAATTTAACCATAAAGAACTGTTATACCATATCGAGTATCAAGAAATTAACACCAAGACAAAAGTATGCCAAATTGCAGGGTCTTTATTGCCAGCGGCCACGGAGGACTCACGTCTCTCCAACCCATGGCCCCGAGCTCAGGGGGAGCAGGGTTTTTAAACTGAAAAACCACATCCTGGTTTTAGGACCACGACAGTGAGGGGGTGCAGGGCAAGCAACTTTACAGCAAGCTAGCTGTTTTTTATTTACAGAAGCCAAGGTCAGCAGTTATTGCAAGGAAAACGGGGCAGCAGTTACAACTTATTTTTGGAAAAACAGCTTTATCTTGTATAAAATGGCGTTGCTTAGGTTCTGACTCCAGGCCAGCTACAGCACAGAACCATCAGTTTTATGCAAAGTTCAAGATACAGATGTCTCCCATATTCTGTAATTTTTAATAGTGATTTAAAGTAGTCCTTTAGCACCCTAGAGAGCAGGTATTTTCTAATATTTTTTTCATGACTTTCTGGGTAATAAATGCCGTCCTCTTTAAAAAAAACATTTTCTTAGGACGGGCGCGGTGGCTCAGGCCTATAATCCCAGCACTTTGGGAGGCCGAGGGGGGTGGATGGCGAGGTCAAGAGATCAAGACCATCTGGTCAACATGGTGAAACCCTATCTCTACTAAAAATACAAAAATTAGCTGGGCATGGTGGCGCATGCCTGTAGTCCCAGCTACTCCGGAGGCTGAGGCAGGAGAATTGCTTGAACCCAGGAGGCGGAGGTTGCGGTGAGCCGAGATTGCGCCATTGCACTCCAGCCTGGGTAACAAGAATGAAACTCCGTCTCAAAAAAAGAAAAAACAAACAAACAAAAAACCATTTTCTTAATCCTGTTCTGCATAGAGCTAATGAAGAATACAGATGGAACCTCTACATTACAAGTTTTCCGTCTTTACTGAGAACCACATTCTTTTTATCTTTTTTTTTTTTTTTAAAGACAGAGTCTCACTGTGTCAGGCAGGCTGGAGTACAGTGGTGCTATCTTGGCTTACTGCAACCTCTACCTCCCCGGTTCACGCAATTCTCTGCCTCAGCCTCCCAAGTAGCTGGAATTACAACTGCCTGTCACCACATCCAGCTAATTTTTGTAATTTTAGTAGAGACAGGGTTTCACCATCTTGGCTGGTCTGGTCTTGAACTCCTGACCTTGTGATCCACCTGCCTCAGCCTGCCAAAATGCTGAGATTACAGTCACCCACTCTTCTTTCAATAGAAATCTTAAGTAGTCACACCTTCCCAGCCACAAAGGGAACATTTTTAATACTGCAGATCATAAATTCATAATGAGAATTCTGCATGGCATATAAGAAGCCATGATGTAGAAGGCTCTGGTATAAATATTTTTAAAATGTTTTTCAGAGACCCTTGACTATTATAAGAATTCTTAAAAGTAGTTAAGACAGGCTCATTGGGAAGGAAAAACACAAGTAGAGAAGTAAAGGTTTGCACATAAAAATGCATGGTATTGGTCGGGCGCGGTGGCTCACGCCTGTAATCCCAGCACTTTGGGAGGCCGAGGTGGGCAGATCACGAGGTCAAGAGATCGAGATCATCCTGTCCAACACGGTGAAACTCTGTCTCTACTAAAAAGACAAAAAAATGCCGGGCGCGGTGGCTCAAGCCTGTAATCCCAGCACTTTGGGAGGCCGAGG
>NW_016107353.1:10855103-10864327 GCF_001604975.1 Cebus imitator
AAAAAAAAAAAAAGCATGGTATTTCAGAAGGCACAGTGGACACAGCTCTTGATATGAGGCATGTTTAGCTGAAAAAAAGCCATTTTTTTCCTCCTTCTCCTCTGGAATACCCAAATGAAATTTTCTGCGCAATTTAAACCTGCATCTCAAGAATATGCCTTTAATGGTGTCAGCACCACCTGTTTATCTGCTACCACACCCACAGGCAGGACCAAGACCTGCAGAAACATTCCATCCATTTCTGTCCTTTACACTAGAAGAGATTCAGGAGCAGTGAGCTGCTCCATGAAGACAAAAAAATAAGTTTCTTCTTTTCTGTCCTCAGGTGCCCTCCTCTTGCCACAGACACCAGCAATTTCTGCTACAGTAATGGTAATATGGGCCACACTGCCTTGTCTCTCCCAAACCCAAACAGAACAGGCCTTGTGACCACCCTTTAGTGAAAAGGTTTCTACCTTAACTCTCATGAATGCTTGAACCCTTCATTTTTGATTCTGGCCTCACCCTGGAATTATATGAGGCACTTAATTAAAACAATAAATATGATTCCACCTAAAACAATAAATAAAACCTGCGGAAAGAACACAAGTAAAGATTTTTATGCATACTGGCCATATAATCCTAATTAGAGGTCACTTACCATCCAAATAGATGCCAAGTTTTTTAATTTTTTGTTTTTTATCCCCATGTGTCAAGGGAAATAAATACCAAGTTTTTTTTTGCAGTCATCTATTTATTGTATCAACCATATGATGCTTAAGTCAACCGTTTAAACAGTTGCTATCTAGACTAAAAGTTCATGGATGGTAGAGACCATGAGTGCTTCATCTATTATCCTAATGGCCATATGAGATGAAAACATTTAGTTTATCTCTTCAAATTTCCAGAACTTCCTGTTTTTCTTCCAAGTACCAGGAATCTGAAGAAACTGTCATCTGGCTACCAACCAGACATCTCTTGTATGAGGGAAGGAACAAACACAGGATGAACCATTTCTCTTACACTGAGACAGAAGCAAAGTTAAAATTGCTGGTGTCTCTTGTCAGCCTGACATAGTTCTGCTCTGGAAATCCTCAAATGTCTCAAAGATGCCAAGGTGATTCTGAGGATTCCCAGTGACCATGCACTGATGGGCCAACTCTAAGTCAGAGGGAAGAGAGTTAGGCTGATTCTAAACAGAAAATGGAGCTGCCGTGGTAAAGCTTCAGAACCTCGATCACCTATCCTGATTAGTTAGCTTCTGGGTAAGAGGAAGGACAAAAATGTTATACTCAGGTATTACATTTTACTGCTAGGCATAGCTGTGGTCATGGCTCTGGATACTTTGTAGACTTGCTCTCTCACTCCTAAGATGCTTGTTTTTACTTACAGATTCTGGTCTCAGATTCTATTTACATCAGAATCCTCTCATGTAACTGTAGCAGGTCACTGGACAAGACCTGGAAAGCTCAAAGAGCCACACTCTCAATGGGGGGCTTTAAGATGCCTATGTTGACATCTCACAATGCAAAAAATTCCTCCTGTTGGTTTTCATTACATTCTTAATCCAAAGCCTGGCCTTGTCTTGTGAATCTCAGGCACAGGTCAGCTCTTATGTGCAGATTCTTGGTGAGATCAAACTGACTCTGCATTCTTGGGTGTTATAGCAAGTGGAGTACAATCAAAGAGATATTTTCTCATAGAGGCTATGCTAGCACATCACATCCTAAGTAATATTTCTGCCAAAAAAAAAAAAAAAGTAGACAGCTTATTTGTTCCAACCTTGAGGACTGTAACCTGAGAGCAAAGATTCAAGTTGCCTAGAATCTACACTTTGGTTAGTAGCAGTTACAAGAGTATTAGCAAAGGCAAAAGAAGAGGTAACAAAAATGTTTGTTAACAACAAATAATTTTGGGAGAGATCAAGGCAACAAAGTACCCAGAGACATAACCATAACTTTACCTACCTTTCTTATTTATTTACAGAAATAACATTGATATTGATTGGCTATACATCATTAAGGTTTACAGTTTAAGTTAGTGTTCAGTGTTGCATTGTTAAATTAACAGCTACTTGTGGCAATTGTGAATAGTTTCAAGAGATGAATACATAGCTCAAAGGGGGGAAAAAGACACAACTTTATTCTCATTTTAACATCTGACTTCAGAAACTAAAAGGACTTGCAATCCTCAGATAAAAGTCTTTATTTTCCAAATCTTAAGACCTATATTTAGAATTTGGAGCTGCAAATTTAGGCTCTTGATGGGTGGAATAGCAGCAGGTATTATCTGCACATTTGTGGGCATTTTAGCAAGAGAAGATAAAAGAAAGTGGAGATTGTCATGTCCACATGTTTACACAATGCACACCTGTTATTCTGATTGGGTTTCTGGGGTCCTTGTTCTATGAATCAGTTTTAGGTCTGAAGATACAAGAGTCATTGCAAGAGGTAAAATGGTTGATTGCTGTCCTGTGAAGTTTGTAGAAATCTGGTATATCCTCCCTAGAAGTGACTGTAGTGGCCTGTAGATACCAAATAGGCAGATACACAGAAAAGAAAAATTTTCTACAGCCCCAGAGAAACTCCACAATAATAGATAGAAAGAAAACTGCTTTACTACACAATTAAACGAGAATGTGAAATCCATCACGGTCAATCTGCTTAAGAAACTGCAAAGACAGAAAGATGTTCATCATAATTAGTCTATAAGTAGAAAAATTTACAACACCATGCCATACATAATTCATTCTAAATTCACTTGGTAACTGAAAAGGACATCCACATATGCTAACATGGTTATATTAAATGCCATAATAAACTTATCACATCTTCACGACAGGAGGCAGTTTTGTAACTTAAAGCCAGGTGCCTGTTAAAGGTAGGCTTTCACTCCTCTACAAAAATTGTTGATTAGGGTGCTATCATTTTGGCTTTTTACATTTTAAAACAATGGCTCTCTACTCCATGAGCACTGGGCTATAGCACTCCTGCTTGCCGTCCCCTGGTCACCAGTGTCCTCTCTTGACTCCTACCATGTGCCACTCAGGCACAACCCACAACACACGGCTCACAGGTGGCAGCTCACATCTTATGTGAACCCCAATTGTCAGAGCAGCACTCCAGTGCCACATCAGAGAGTGAAGCCTGAGCTGCAGGATAAGAGCCTGAAGCCTCCTAGGTAGAATTACACTTTTACAATACTGGGAATGGAAGAAGTGTTTCAGGCTCAGTGTCAATTTATAATCGTGACACGAAAGAATACTGCTGGATTTTCAGTATGAGTCTGGGTAGAGATCACTCTAAGGGTCATGCCTGTGACAGCCCACCTCATTCAAAGACACCATGGAATACTCATTAGGTTTCTAAAACAGACACCCAAAGCATTTGAGAGAAAAAGAGCTCTCAGTCTGATCAAGATTATATTGAGATAAATAAAGAGGTTAAAAGTATCTTAAGAAAAACTCAAATTAGACAAGATTTATCAAGTTAGCCAGAAAATATTCCCTTAAAAAGAATTTCTCTCTAAACATCCAAAGTGCTCAGCTGCTCTCAGCATCAGAAAAACATGACCATTATAAAGAAAGGGGGCAAATACTCAGCAAAATTTTATAAGGTTTCTCTTTCATCTCTGCTGCTCTCTCATCTCCTAGCCACTGAATGGGGGATATACGTTGAAATACATCTGACAACTTCCACCAGCACTTTTTTTTTTTTTTTTTTTTGAGACGGAGTTTCGCTCTTGTTACCCAGGCTGGAGTGCAATGGCGCGATCTCGGCTCGCTGCAACCTCCGCCTCCTGGGTTCAGGCAATTCTCCTGCCTCAGCCTCCTGAGTAGCTGGGATTACAGGCACACGCCACCATGCCCATCTGAATTTTTGTATTTTTAGTAGAGACAGGGTTTCACCATGTTGACCAGGATGGTCTCGATCTCTTGACCTCGTGATCCACCCGCCTCGGCCTCCCAAAGTGCTGGGATTACAGGCTTGAGCCACCGCACCCGGCCCCACCAGCACTTTTTGATGAAGAATTTGAATCTCTCTCTGTTGACACAGTAGAACATATTTGAGCTTGCAACATAGTTAACTCAAGACCTATTATGGTTTCTGGGTGGCCATGCCATCTGTGTCCTGTAATAGCAGCATTCCAAGTTAATGAAATACAAGACACTAAAATTATGCTTACCTAGAGTTATCCCTATTAGATAGACTAATAAGTATGTCAGACTAATATTTACGTAACAATTTTGTAGCAAATTTCTTAGATGTTAGATATAAATATCTAAGTATATGTAATTTTAATGTACTAGTCATAATGAATGTAAAATATTTTAGAAATGTCTGTAATCATAATTCAGTTAAAACACTTATTTCAAAAGTATGAATATTAAAATGTCTATTTAAAAGATTCATTGAAAGTAAATTTTGTTGCCTTATATTCATACTATTGTAGAAAATACTTTTTAATTTATATAAATGCAGGTTATCTATAAACACTACAAATAACTTGGTAACTGTTCTGAAGTAATAAACAGAAACCAAAGTACAACTGCAGACTTCACTGTTCACTTTATACAGTGAACTGCTTTCGTTTGCAGTGTAAGTACTTCAATCTGCAAATATTAGACAATTACCTTGAATAATCAGGTTTCTGTCAAAAAAAACCACTCAGTATCTTTATTATTCTGTATTGCTAAATTTAATCCCATTTTTGTGCTCCAGTTTGTGTGTTTTTAAAATGAGCTTTAATCTAAACAAATCTGTGTTGACTTTAAAAGACTAAAAATATATATTCAATGCTATCCCCATCAAGCTACCATTGTCCTTCTTCATAGAACTGGAAAAAAAAAACACTTTAAATTTCATATGAAACCAAAAGAGAGCCCACATAGCCAAGACAATCCTAAGCAAAAAGAACAAAGCTGGAAGCATCATACTACCTGACTTCAAACTACATTACAAGGCTATGGTAATCAAAAGAGCATGGTACTGGTACCAAAACAGAGATATAGACCAATGGAACAGAACAGAGGCCTCGGAAGCAACGTCACACATCTACAACCATCTAATCTTCCATAAACGTGACAAAAACAAGCAATGGAAAAAGGATTCCCTGTTTAATAAATGGTGTTGAGAAAACTGGCTAGCCATCTGCAGAAAGCTGAAACTGGACACATTCCTTACACCTTACACTAAAAATTAACTCCAGATGGATTAAAGATTTAAACATAAGGCCGGGCATGGTGGCTCACGCCTATAATCCCAGCACTTTGGGAGGCTGAGGCAGGTGGATCACCAGTTCAAGAGATCAAGACCATCCTGGTCAACATGGTGAAACCCCGTCTCTACTAAAAATACAAAAATTAGCTGGACATGGTGGCACATGCCTGTAATCCCAGCTACTCGGGAGGCTGAGGCAGGAGAATTTCTTGAACCCAGGAGGCAGAGGTTGCAGTGAGCCAAGATCGCACCATGGCACTCCAGCCTGGGTAACAAGAGTGAAACGCCATCTCAAAAAAAAGAAAAAAAGATTTAAACATAAAACCTAACACCATAAAGACCCTACAAGAAAATCTAGGCAAAACCATTCCGGACATAGGCATGGGCAAGGACTTCATGACTAAAACATCAAAAGCCAAAACAGACAAATGGAATCTAACTAAACTAAAGAGTTTCTACACAGAAAAAGAAACAATCATTACAGTGAACCAGCAACCAACAGAATGGGAAAAAATTTTTGCAATCTACCCATCTGACAAAGGGCTAATATCCAGAATCTACAAAGAACTAAAGCAGATTTAAAAAAAAAAAAAAAATCCATTCAAATGTGGGTGAAAGATATGAACAGATACTTTTCAAAAGAAGACATTTATGAGGCTAACAAACATAAAAAAAATTCATCATCACCGGTCATTAGAGAAATGCAAATCAAGGCCAGGCGCAGTGGCTCACGCCTGTAATCCCAGCACTTTGGGAGGCCGAGGCGGGTGGATCACGAGGTCAAGAGATCGAGACCATCCTGGTCAACATGGTGAAACCCCGTCTCTACTAAAAATACAAAACATTAGCTGGGCATGGTGGTGCGTGCCTGTAATCCCAGCTACTCAGGAGGCTGAGGCAGGAGAATTGCCTGAACCCAGGAGGCGGAGGTTGCAGTGAGCCGAGATCGCGCCATTGCACTCCAGCCTGGGTAACAAGAGCGAAACTCCGTCTCAAAAAAAAAAAGAGAAATGCAAATCAAAACCACACTGAGATACCATCTCACGTCGGTTAGAATGGCAATCATTAAAAAATCAAGAGACAACAGATGCTAGAAAGGATGTGGGGAAAAAGGAACACTTTTACACCGTTGGTGGGAGTGTAAATTAGTTCAACCATTGTGGAAGACAGTATGGCAATTCCTCAAGGACCTAGAAATAGAAATTCCATTTGACCCAGCAATCCCATTACTGGGTATATATCCAAAGGATTATAAATGGTTCTATTATAAAGCACATGCACACGTATGTTCACTGAGGCACTGTGTACAATAGCAAAGACTTGGAACGAACCCAAATGCCCATCAATAATAGACTGGACAAAGAAAATGTGGCACATCTACACCATGGAGTACTACACAGCCATAAAAAAGGATGAGCTCATGTTCTTTGTGGGAACACAGATGAATCTGGAAACCATCATTCTCAGCAAACTGACACAAGAACAGAAAACCAAACACTACATGTTCTCACTCATAGGCGAGTGTTGAACAATGAGAACACATGGGCACAGGGAGGGGAGCATCACACCCTAGGGTCTGCTGGGGGGCGCGGCTAAGGGAGGGACAACTGGGGGTGGGGAGGTTGGGGAGGGATAACATGGGGAGAAATGCTAGATACAGGTGACGGGGAGATGGAGGCAGCAAACCACCTTGCCATGTATGTACCTATGCAACAATCGTGCATCTGCACATGTACCCCAGAACGTGAAGTACAATAAAAAAGACTAAAAATGAAAGGAAAAAAAATCTTTGCCAGAGTAAAAACAAACCAATGAATCTGAGGTCCTAGATTATCTAGGACCAACCCTGAGTTAAAAAAAAAAAAAAAAAAAGGATTTATTTAGCTGTTAATATAATTTATGTATATTTCAAAATAACAAAGATAAATGTACATATTATCTAAATGCTTTAAGAAAAGTGAGACAAGCAAAATACCTTACCTTATTTCAAGATAGAAAAATAAAGCCTTTCATTTCTAATTTATATTTTTTTCTACAACAGCCAGATTTTCTGGACATGTTCTTTAATTCATTGGGCATCTCGATTTCACTAGACATTGAATTTAGGCATCTAAGGATTAGCCTTGGGGAAACTTTGTACACTTGAAAGAACGTTTTTGAGGAAAAAAAGCAGAAGAGGGAAATGTGTTATAAAAAATCCATGGGTACATATGAATAAAGCAAGTTCTTAGAGACCTATGAAGAGACTTTAATTCTGACATAATAATAGTAGAAGACTACAACACCCCACAGAAACTATTAGACAAATCCTTAAGACAGAAAATAAACAAAGATAACAGAACCTAAACATGACACTTAACCACATAGTCCTAATAGAAATCTATAGAACTCTATCTAAAAACAATATAATATACATCATTTTAATCACCATGTGAAACAAACTCTAACATTTACCACACAATCAGAAATAAAACAATACTCAGCAAATACAAAAATCCCTAAATTATACCAACTATAAACTGAGACCACAGTTCGATAAAAATATAATTCAACTACAAAGAAAACCACTTGAAAACATACATAAAAATAAAACAACCTGCATTTAAATGACTTTTGAGTAAATAATTAAACTAAGGTGGAAATCAACTAAATGCTCACATAAAAATGTTAGAAAGATCCTAATTTAGTGACAGTATCACAAAATAAAGAATGAGAAGAGCAAACCAATTCCTAAGCTAGAAGAACACAAAAAATAACCAAAAGCAGATCTGAACTGAAGGAGACTTAGACATGAAAAATACACAAAAGATCAGTAAATTAAGGAGTTAAATATTTGAAAAAAAAAATGATAAGATAAATGAACTACTGGCTAGATTAATGAAGAAAGAAGAGCCAAATAAACACAATTAGAAATAATAAAGGGACATCACCACTGACCCCACCAAAATACAAATAATTATTGAAATCTACTATGAATATCTCTATGCACACAAACAAGAAAATCTAATAGAAATTAGCAAATTCCTGGACAAATATATCCTGCCAAAACTCAACACAAAATAAACTGAAGCCCTGAATAGACCAATAACAAGTTCCAAAACTGGATTAGTTATACAGAGCCTACCAACCAAAAAACGCCAAGAACCAGAGATTTGCAGTTGAATTCTGTAAGATAAACAAAGAAGAGCTGGTACCATTTCTGCTAAAGTATTCCAAAAAAATTAAGAAGAAGAAAATCTTCCCCAACTCATTGTGTCAGAACAGAATCTGTCTGTTACTAAAACCCGGCAAAGGCAAAATGGAAAAAGAAAACTTCAGGCCAATATCCTTCACAAACATTGATGTAAAAATCCTCAGCAAGGTTGGGCGTGGTGGTTCATGCCTGTAAACCCAGCACTTTTGGGAGGCCAAGGCGGGTGGATCACAAAGTCAGGAGTTCCAGACAAGCCTGACCATAATGATGAAACTAAATCTCTACTAAAAATACAAAAAACAGACAGGCGTGGTGGCAGGCGCCTGCAATCCCTGCTACTTGGGAGGCTGAGGCATGAAAATCTCTTGAATCAGGGAGGCAGAGGTTGCAGTGAGCTGAGATCGTGCCACTGCACTCTGCCTAGGTGACAGGGCAAGACTCTGTCTTAAAAAAAAAAATACTTGGTAATTAAATCCAGCAGCACATCAAAAAGCTAATCCACTATGATCAAGCAGGCTTTATCTCAGGGATGCAAGACTGGTTCATCATAAACAAATCAGTAAATACGATTTATTACATAAACATTACAAGACAAAAACCACAAGATTATCCCAATAGATGCAAAAAAATAAGCTTTCAATAGAATTTAACATCTTTTATGTTAAATGCCCTCAAGAAACTAGACATCAAAGGTACATACTTAAAAATAATGAATTATAGGCCGGGCGCGGTGGCTCAAGCCTGTAATCCCAGCACTTTGGGAGGCCGAGGCGGGTGGATCACGAGGTCAAGAGATCGAGACCATCCTGGTCAACATGGTGAAACCCTGTCTC
>NW_016107353.1:10864567-10870424 GCF_001604975.1 Cebus imitator
AATTAGCTGGGCATGGTGGCGCGTGCCTGTAATCCCAGCTACTCAGGATGCTGAGGCAGGAGAATTGCCTGAACCCAGGAGGCGGAGGCTGCGGTGAGCTAAGATCGTGCCATTGCACTCCAGCCTGGGTAACAAGAGCGAAACTCCATCTCAAAAAAAAAAAATGAATTATCTATGACAAACTCACAGCCAACATACTGAATGGACACAAGCTGGAAACATTTCTCTTTAAAAAATGGCACAAGATGGCCAGGTGCGGTAGCTCATGCCTGTAATCCTGGCACTTTGGGAGGCCAAGGTAGGCAGATGATCAGGGCAAGAGATCCAGACCATCCTGGCCAACATGATGAAACCCCATCTCTACTAAAATAGAAAACTTAGCTGGGCATGGAGGTGCGTACCTGTAATCCGTTACTCAGGAGGCTGAGGCAGGAGAAATGCTTGAACCTGGGAGGTGGAGGTTGCAGTGAGCCAAGATCGCACTACTGCACTCCAGACTGGTGCCTGGTGACAGAGTGAGACTGTCTCAAAAATATATATATATATATGGCACAAGACAAGGATGTCTTCTCACTCCTATTCAGCATAGAATTGGAAGTCCTGGCCAGAGCAATCAGGTGAGAAAAAAAAAAAAAAGGCACTGGGCCAGGCACGGTGGCTCACACCTGTAATCCCAGCACTTTGGGAGGCCAAGGCAGGTGGATCATGAGGTCAAGAGATCAAGACAGTCCTGGCCAACATGGTGAAATCCCTTCTCTACTAAAAAATAGCTGGGTGTGGGGGCACATGCCTGTAGTCCCAGTTACTCAGGAGACCGAGGCAGAAGAATCACTTGAACCCAGGGGGTAGAGGCTGAAGTGAGCCAAGATCACGACACTGCACTCCAACCTGGCAACAGAGTGAGACTTTGTCTTCCAAAAAAAAAAAAAAGGCATTCAAACAGGAAGAGAGAAGATCAAATTATCTTTGTTTGCAGACAACATGGTTCTCTATTTAGAAAAGACTATAGTCATGGCAGAAAACCTCTTTAAATTGACAAACAACTGCAGAAAAGTTTCAGAATACAAAAATAAATGTACAAAAATCAGTAGCATTCATGGACATCAACAATATCTGAGCTAAAAGCCAAATAAAAAACAAAATCTCACTTACAACTGCCACAAAATAATAAATAAAATATCTTGGAATACAGCTAACCAGAGAGGTTACACATTTCTATGACAAAAAACAGAAATAAAATAAAAATAAAAACTGCTTAAATAATTCAGAGATGACAGACAAAAATCATTTTATGCTCACGGATAGAAAAGATCAATATTAAAATGGGCACAGTACCCAAAGAATCTATAGATCTAATATACTATTTCTATCAAACGACCAAAAATATTCTTTTTTTTTTTTTTTTTTTTTTTTTGAGACGGAGTTTCACTCATGTTACCCAGGCTGGAGTGCAATGGCGCGATCTCGGCTCACCGCAACCTCCGCCTCCTGGGTTCAGGCAATTCTCCTGCCTCAGCCTCCTGAGTAGCTGGGATTACAGGCACGCACCACCATGCCCAGCTAATTTTTTGTATTTTTAGTAGAGACGGGGTTTCACCACGTTGACCAGGATGGTCTCGATCTCTTGACCTCGTGATCCACCCGCCTCGGCCTCCCAAAGTGCTGGGATTACAGGCTTGAGCCACCGCGCCCGGCACGACCAAAAATATTCTTAACGGAACTAAAAGGATCTATTTTAAAACCCATATGGAACAAAAAAAGAGCCCAAATAGCAAAGGCAATCCTAAGCAAAAGGAACAGAGCTGGAGGCCTTACATTACCAAACTTCAAGCTATACTATAGGGCTACAGTAACAAGGCCAGCATGGTAGTGGTACAAAAACAGGCTCAGAGGCCAAAACAACAAATTGAAGAGCCCAAAAATTATTCTGCACACTTACAATCATCTGATCTTTGACAGAGCTGACAAGAGAAACTTGAGAAAAATTCCTTATTTAATAAATTTTGCTGGCCGGGCGCGGTGGCTCAAGCCCGTAATCCAGCATTTTGGGAGGCCAAGGCGGGTGGATCACAAGGTCAAGAGATCGAGACCATCCTGGTCAACACGGTGAAACCCCATCTCTACTAAAACTACAAAAAATTAGCTGGGCATGGTGGCGCGTGCCTGTAATCCCAGCTACTCAGGAGGTTGGGGCAGGAGAATTGCCTGAACCCGGGAGGCGGAGGTTGCGGTGAGCCGAGATCGCGCCATTGCACTCCAGCCTGGGTAACAAGAGTGAAACTCCGTCTCAAAAAAAAAAATAAAATAAAAATAAAATAAATTTTGCTGAAGTAACTAGCTAGCACTATGTAGAAGATTGAAACTGGACCCCTTTCTTACACAACATGCAAAAATCAACTCAAGATCGATTAGGTCAGGCACTGTAGCTCATGCCTGTAATCCCAGCACTTTGGGAAGCTGAGGTAGGGAAATCATCTGAGGTTAGGAGTTCGAGACCAGATTGGCCAACGTGATAAAACCACGTCTTTACTAAAAATACAAAAATTAGCCAGGCGTGGTTGTGGGCACCTGTAATCTCATCTACTCTAGAGGTTGAGGCAGCAGAATCACTTGAAGCCAGGAGACAGAGGTTGCTGTGAGTCAAAGATTGCGCCACTGCACTCCAGCTGGGGCAATAAGAGCAAAATTTCATCTCAAAAAAAAGAAAAAAGAAAAGGAAAAATAGAAAAAAAAAATTGGTTAAATGTTGGGGTCAACATCTGCGGGAGTCTGTCCTGCAGACAGACCCTGACTCAGCAACTGAATGAATAAAGTACATTATGCTTTGCCAGTTCGGCTGAGGGTCCATGGCCACTGATATACGCCCTGAAGGGTGCTGTAAAAAGATAGCAACCACCAGCCAGTGCATTTATTTAGTAAAGTTTAATTGACAAAGGCTTGAGTCAGCACCACTAGAGGGAAAGGTTAAAGGACAGGTTCCAATGCTCAAAGCAAACACCATTAGTGGATAATATCCCTGGTATATCTCCCTCCCCACACCTTGCAGAGGGCCAGCTGGCTCAAAGGTTAGTTTTAAGACCACATGAGTAAACCAGTTAGTTAGGTAAACTCTCCCACATACCCTAGCTATTTGCTGTACTTATTAACTAAATGAAAAAAAAAAAACAAACAAAAAACAACAAAAAAAAAAACCCTGGAAGATCATCTAGAAAATACCATTTTAGATAAAATTGGCAAAGATTTCATAATGAAGATATCAAAAGCAATTGCAACAAAAGCAAAAATTGACAAATGAGATCTAATTAAATGAAAGAGCTTTTTCATAGCAAAAATAAAAAACTATCAACAGAGTAAACAGACAACCTACAGAATATAACAAAGCCTGGCCAACATGGTGAAACCCCATTTCTACTAAATATACAAAAATTCACCAGACATGGTGGTGGGTGCCTGTACTCCCAGCTACTCAAGAGGTTGAGTCAGGACAATTGCTTGAGCCCAGGAGGCATAGGTTGCAGTGAGCCGAGATTGCACCACTGCACTCCAGCCTGGACGACAGAGTAAGACTTTGCCTTGGAAAAAAAAAGAAAAAGTAGGCAAAGGACATCAACAGATGCTTTTTTAAAAAGACATACATGTGGTTAACAAGCATATACAAAAATGCTCATCACTAATCATTAGAGAAATGCAAAGAAAAACCACAGTGAGATACCATCCCATACAAATTTGAATGGCTATTCTTAAAAACTGAAAAACGAAATCAGAGATGCTGGTAAGGTTGTAAAGGGAATGCTTATACACTGCTGGTGGGAGTGTGAATTAGTTCAACCATTGTGAAAATCAATGTAGTGATGCCTTACAGAACTAAAAACAGAATTATCATTTGACTCAGCAACCTCATAGTTGGGTATATACCCAAAGAAATATATTCTGTCATAAAAACAGATGCACATGCATGTTTGCTGCAGCACTATTCACGATAGCAAAGGCATGGAATCAACGTAAATGCCTATCAGTAGACTGGATAAAGAAAATATGGTATAGACAGGTAATCCAACATTTTGGCTCATGCCTGTAATCCAACACTTTGGGAGGCCAAAGCAGGGTGATTGCCAGAGTTCAGGAGTTTGAGAGCAGCCTGAGCAACATGGCAAAGCCTCATGCCTATAAAAAATAGGAAAAGATAAAATCAGTGCAGGTGTGGTGGCATGTGACTGTAGTCCCAGCTACTTGGGAGGCTGAAGTGGGAGGACTGCTTGAGCTTCAGGAGATTGAGGCTGCGCTGAACCCAGATCACACTCCACTTCAGCCTGGGTGAAAGATTTAATAAACACAAAATATGGTACATAAGCATCAGTGAATACTGTGTGGCAAAAACAAACAAACAAAACCAAGAAACAAAATTATGTTCTTTACAGCAACATGGATGGAGTTAGAGACCATTATTCTTAGAAAACTAATGCAGAGACAGAAAATTAAATAAATGTTTCCATGTACAATTAAGAGCTAAACAACAACACAGACACAAAGAGGAGAACAACAGACACTGAGGGCCAGCTGATGGTGGAGGGTGGGAGAACAAAAAAGATCAGAAAAAATACCTGTTTGGTGCAATCTTTAGTATCTGAGTAACAATCTAATCTGCACACCAAACCCCTAAGATACAATTTTACATATATAACAAACCTGCATGTGTAGCCATGAACAAAAAATAAAATTTTAAAGAAAAAAAAAATCTATGAGTTTGAGAGAAAGCAACGTAGGTGATAGGACTGGTTTGTGCTACAGATAGTGGCCCAGGTGTGACTCTACTCTAATTTATTTCCCCTGGGAGTAGTGTAGACAGCTCGATGTCTAGTGGGTGTGTTTGTGAGTGGGTACAAACCCTGTGTTGGCAGCTGTGAAAAAAGGGAGTCTGCTATCAGAGCTTCTTTCCTTTAAGTTTTCAGTCCTCTCTCACCCTGGGAGGAGACCTGGTATCACAAAACAATGGACAGTGTGGCAAAGAAAGCAGAGCCTCCCAGAGTTTTATTCTAGGCCATACCTCTGTGATAGCTTTCTTCTGGCACCAAATCTAGAGTTTGCTGAACACCAAAATTCTCCACATCAATCATTGTCTAAACTTTGCATTCTGACACCACCCAGAGTCAGCACAGACCCTGATTTAGGGCCCAGTCCCACAATATTGTTCTTACTGCAGATGTCACTAACAAACTCAATGGACCTATCTATGCTTCTGAGCTGTTTCAAAATCAGAGACTCCCATAACCTCCTTCAAGTTCAATGATTTGTTAGAGCCACTAGCTGAACAAGCAAAACACAATAGTTATATTGATCAGTTAATTATAAAAGATACAACCCAGAAAAAGCCAAATGGAATAAATGTATAGGACAAAAAAAAAAAATAGGTGGGGAAAGATGAAGCACATAGGTAATCCAGGTAAATAGCTGTGATTAATAAAATGTCCCATTCTTTGTGTGCTCCAGGAACGGTTTATGGGAAGAAACACCCTTTCCATTATAATTTAGATGGTGCTCTTTTTTACTGAGCACACAGACACAGACTCTGCACATTTTCTTCTTTTTCTCACATAAAAATCAGCTCTGTTTGGCTGGGCATGGTGGGTCATGCCTGTAATCCCAGCACTTTGGGAGGCCAAGGTGGGAGGATCACCTGAGGTCAGGAGTTTAAGATCAGCCTGGCCAACACGGTGAACCCCATCTCTACAAAAATACAAAAAATTAGCCAGACATGATGGAGGGTGTCTGTGATCCCAGCTACTCAGGAGGCTGAGGAGGGGGAATTGCCTGAACCCAGGAGGCAGAGGTTGCAGTGAGCCAAGATCACACCATTTGC
>NW_016107353.1:10870466-10890140 GCF_001604975.1 Cebus imitator
AAAAAAAAAAAAAAAAAAAAAAAAAAAAAAAGGCTAAATTTGTCTTCAATTTTGAAAATAAAACGCTTCTTAATCAAACTTTTCTTAAGTTTATCTCTTCTCCACCAGCTCCTGAACTTTGGGCTACATTTAGGCTGAGCCAACACATAACTCAATTTTATGTTTCTCCTGAGAACATGCTGACTTCAGAGAAAAATATTCTCTGATATAAACTAACTTTTTCATCCTCAATTTGCCATTTTCCTCACACCTTTTTAATCTGTTTGCTGCTCCTTATGAAAAAACGTCCTTGTCTGCCTAAGCTTTGTAAACCTTAAAAATATTATTATTGGGGGCAGTGTTGGAAAAAAAAAATATATTATTGCTAGTACTTCCTCCTATTGCAATACTCCTTTTAAATTCTTTTTTTAACATAAATCTAACTTTGTTTATATTTTTCAAAGTCTAGAAACTATCTCATAACAATAACAATTTTATCTTCAGTAAGACCCTCCAAGACCCCTTCTATTTTAACCTTAACTGCATCTGCCAGTGGGTCCCCAGCTTCCTCGGGAGTCACTGGGCTTAAGCTTTAATTTCTATGACAGTTACTCACTTGGTTTTTGAAACTAAGTGTTTTAAAAATATAGTGAAATTATCAAACATAGTCTTCATACGAGGGAAACAAAATTTAAGGTACTTACATTTCATACCTCAATAAGAAAAGCAAAAGTATCTATTCCTTTCAGATAATAAATGTGTTATTGTATTAGTTTCATAAAAAACCATGTAGTAAACAATTAGTAATATGTGAATACTTCTAGGAGGTAACAAATTTAATCTCATAAAATTTAGCATAAAATTTAAAAATCAAAATAACAGGATACAGAACAGAGATACTCACTATCACAAATTTTCCCTGCAAGGAAAGAAACTGATGCTTTTATGAATCCATGTAACTCACCAATTATCTATCATATCTTCTTGTGGAAATGCATTCATTTTCTACAGCCAAAATAGATTTTTTTTTTCTATTCTTTTCCTTGGTATCATTCTAAAAGCTAAGTCTTAGAATTCCATTTGAAACCACCCAGCCATTAAAAAACACACTTGAAAAAATTGTTGAATTCCCTCTGGAAAAGAAATAAGTAAATGAGGGCTAGGTGTGGTGGCTCATGCCTGTAATCCCAGAACTTTGAGAGGCTGAGGCAGCGGATTACTTGAAGTCAGAAGTTCCATACCAGCCTTGACAACAAGGTGAAAACCCATCTTTACTAAAAATACAAAAATTAGCCAGCATGGTGGCAGGCTTACACAGAGTTTCACCATGTTGCCCAGGTTGGTCTCAAACTCCTGAGTTCAGGAGACCCGCCCTCCTCAGCCTCCCAAAGTGCTGAGATTACAGGCATGAGACAGCTCTCCCAGGCCCATTTGTAAATATTTTCTTACCTTTAAAGCCCTATTAGTAAAATGCAACTTATAGTTAAAAAAAACTGACTTCAGGATAAGTGAAAACAATTCTTTTCAAGGTGACAAACCCAGGAAGTATCAATGCTGAGTGAAAAACAGATGTGTCTGAATCACGTGTCAAGTAAGGCCATCCAATCACTTGAGAGCTTCCACCTCATCCTGCTGTAGAAGTGCTCAATAATCACCCTCTCAGCAGACACTGCACTATGCCCCACTGAGTGGCCCAGGATCATTTTACTTTGTAAGTTCTTGTACCATTTTTCTTTGTCTTTTAAATTTTTATCTTTTGAAATACTACTTTTTGGCTGGGCCCAGTGGCTCAGCTCTGCAATCTCAGCACTGTGGGAGTCTGAGGTGGGTGGATCACTGGAGGTCAAGTGTTTGAGATCAGCCTGGTCAACATGGTGAAATCCTACCTCTACTAAAAATACAAAAATTAGCCAAGTGTGGTGGTGGGTGCCTGTAGTCCCAGCAACTTCAGAAGCTGAGGCAGGAGAATCCTTGAACCCAGGAGGCAGAGGTTCTAGTGAGCTGATACCGTGTCACCCCCTCCAGCTTCGGCAACAGCGTGAGACTCTGTCTCAAAAAAAGAGAAATACTATTTTTTCTTTCACAAATTTTTCACTATTTTTATTTCACTATTTCTCTGGCCAGTTAGGGAATCTAGGGAGCAGAAATTATTTCCGTGTTTTCTACCAGCATCTCTTTGGTTTAACAGAAATATGTCTCTAAGAAATGGAGGCTGGGTTGGGTAAAGACAATCTTAATGTCCTCGAAAAAGAAGGACAACAGCAGACTACTCTCAGTCCTGAGGCGGCCACCTTTTTTCTTAAGAGGCTACACTCCATAAGTCAGGTTGTGCTATCTAAAAAAAATAAAGACCCAGAGGCTGATATCCACTAGACTAGACACTCTAGCAGATAGAGCCATGGTGGGTATCTTGGTTTTTCCACAGACAGTACTGAAGCCCAAGACCAAGAATAAAACTAAAGGTGGGGCCGGGCGCGGTGGCTCAAGCCTGTAATCCCAGCACTTTGGGAGGCCGAGGCGGGTGGATCACGAGGTCAAGAGATAGAGACCATCCTGGTCAACATGGTGAAACCCCGTCTCTACTAAAAATACAAAAAATTAGCTGGGCATGGTGGCACACGCCTGTAGTCCCAGCTACTCGGGAGGCTGAGGCAGGAGAATTGCCTGAACCCGGGAGGCGGAGGTTGCGGTGAGCCAAGATCGCGCCATTGCACTCCAGCGTGGGTAACATGAGTGAAACTCCATCTCAAAAAAAAAAAAAAAAAAACTAAAGGTGGTTGAATACATCGCGCCTCATAATTTTCAAAGGGAAACCTTGACCCAAAAACATTCTGTTAAGATCTCTGTGCTAGAAGATAAAATCAGAAGAGAAACAAAAATTGTTTTACATGGCCGGGTGCGGTGGCTCAAGCTTGTAATCCCAGCACTTTGGGAGGCCGAGGCGGGTGGATCACGAGGTCAAGAGATAGAGACCATCCTGGTCAACATGGTGAAACCCCGTCTCTACTAAAAATACAAAAAATTAGCTGGGCATGGTGGCGCACACCTGTAGTCCCAGCTACTCGGGAGGCAGAGGCAGGAGAATTGCTTGAACCCAGGAGACGGAGGTTGCGGTGAGCCGAGATCGCGCCATTGCACTCCAGCCTGGGTAACATGAGTGAAACTCCGTCTCAAAAAAAAAAAATTGTTTTACACTACAGAGTCAGGGAATTATATTTTGCTTTCTTCTCATGGAAGTATTTACAAACAGAAAACAAATCTTTTTAAAGTGCCATCCAATCCTCTGTCAGAAAAATGATTAAAATATGGTATAAAAAATGCAGACTAAAGGATGAATAGTTGACAATGTGAATTAGAGAGGGAAAACTGGCATTTGGGAATGTCAGAGGAAACTGAAAATTTAGTATTTTATTATTTACTATTTTTGCAAGCCAGAGTTAGGCTGAAGAAATGATGGGTAGGGGGTATACTTGAGATTCTGCTAGGGACACATGTAAAAAATTTAGTGGAAAAGGCGGGGTGCATGACTCTTGCTGTAATGCCAGCACTTTGGGAGGCCAAGTCAGATGGATCACCTGAGGTTAGGAGTTCCAGACCAGCCTGGTCAACGGGAAACCTTGCATCTACTAAAAATACAATAATTAGCCAGGTGTGGTAGCACACGCCTGTAATCCCAGCTACTCAGGAGGCTGAGGGAGGAGAAACGCTTGAACCCAGGAGGCAGAGGTTGCAATGAGCTGAAATCACGCCCCTGCACTCCAGCCTGGGCGACAGAGTGATTTCTCAAAAAAAAAGAAAGAAGAAAGAAAAAAAGGAAGAAAAGAAAAAAGAAAAGAAAGAAAGCAGCAGAAAACTAGTCTCCTGTGGAGTGTGAAAATAATTAAGTGCCAGACAACCAGACTGAGGTGACTCTAGTCCCTGGGTTTCTACTTTAAATAAATCCGACTCAAATGCATGCTTTTATAAATTACTAAATTGGGGGAAACAAAATTGAGGCTTAGCCAACTATAAACTGCCAATTAACCTCTGCACACATAACCAGAAAATGTCCATCTTGACCGTACAAATCAAGAAACTGTAACTGTACCTAACCAATTACTAAATTTGTTTTTTGCTTCTGAGACGGAGTCTCCCTCTGTCGCCCAGGCTGGAGTGCAATGGCACGATCTCGGCTCACTGCAACCTCCGCCTCCCAGGTTCAAGTGATTCTCCTGCCTCAGACTCCTGAGTAGCTGGGATTACAGGCACACGCCACCATGCCCTGCTAATTTTTTGTATTTTTAGTAGAGACGGGGTTCCACCATGTTGGTCAGGCTGGTCTCGAATCCCTGATCTCATGATCCGTCCTCCTCAGCCACCCAAAGTGCTGTTATTACAGGTGTAATCCCAGCCACTGCGCCCGTCCTGAATGTGGTTTTCTTTACTGCACCTTATAAATGTCTTTTCTCAAGCCCCTCCTATGGACGACAAACTACAAACACAGCTGGGTACTCTACAATTTTTGAATCACTCTTTAATTAAATTTTTTTTTTTTTTTTTTTTTTGAGATGGAGTTTCGCTCTTGTTACCCAGGCTGGAGTGCAATGGCGCGATCTCGGCTCACCGCAACCTCCGCCTCCTGGGTTCAGGCAATTCTCCTGCCTCAGCCTCCTGAGTAGCTGGGATTACAGGCACGCACCACCATGCCCAGCTAATTTTTTGTATTTTTAGTAGAGACGGGGTTTCACCATGTTGACCAGGATGGTCTCGATCTCTTGACCTCGTGATCCACCCGCCTCGGCCTCCCAAAGTGCTGGGATTACAGGCTTGAGCCACCGCGCCCGGCCTAATTAAATTCTTTAATATTTTTGCGGTGACTTCTGTACATTTTTAACAGGAGAAAAGAGGGACTCAGAACCCGACAGACCAAAGCTTTTCCCATTCATGAACCCACACCCTGAGTCAGGATTTTGCCCTGACGAACCTCCCGTGGTCCCTGCACAATTTGGGAGATGGGGCGCAGCGGGTGCAGAGCTGCTCAAAGAGGGCTCAAGCCAAGGAACAGTCACTGCGCAAGGAAGAAACAGGACGCCCGGGCCGGCTGTCAGCGCAGCCGCCATCTTATGGCTGAAGGGACTGAGGCCGAGCTGGGCGCGGAGAAGTCTGGGCGCAGATTGTGGATCTGACTGCGGGGAGGCCTGAGTCCCGCCACAGCCGCTTCCCACTGGTTCCAACCCGACCCTCCCCCTCACTCGGTTGTCGGACCCACCATTCTCACCATTTCCAGGCTTCCAGGGGGTTCTGGCGTCTTCGCTGTGGATTTCTCAATACCTGCAGGTCACAGGGCCACAAAGGCTGGGCTTCTAGGAGCGTAGGACACAGAGCAGGGAAGACGAGACCTGAAGCTCCGGCTGCAGCAAGAGACAAAGGCCCCGCCAAACCCGGAAGCCGCCCTGTTTGCGCCAGCTGCGTGTTTGATTGGATGGTTCCTAGCTCAGCGTCTCTGATTGGATAACACCTAAGGCCCCGCTCCTTCAGGTTCTGAGTAACAGAAGATGTGATCAGATGCTGGGCTGAATGAAGAAAGAGTGACAGCCTAGGCTGCAGGCTTTTTAGGCAGGGTTTCTTCCATGAGAGGAACCAGTCCCACTCCAGAGATATTTGCATTTAACCCTGTGTGTAAGGTCATACGCGTTTATACATAATACATTATATGGCCGGGGGTGGTGGCTGACACCTGTAGTCCCAGCTACTCGGGAAGCTGAGGCAGGAGAATCGCTTGAACCTGGAAGGCGGAGATGCAGTGAGCCGAGATCGCGCCACTGCACTTCAGCCTGGGCGACAGAGTGAGACTGTCTCAGAAAAATAAAGAAAAAAAATACATTATATGGTTATTTCCAAACAAAAATAATATAATAACAATTATAGTCAAATTTCAGCTGTCAAGACTTTCTTGGCTTCTGTTTTTTTGATCAGGCAGCCTGAGATTTTAAGAAGGAGGCAATTATGGCCTGGCACAATGGCTCACTCCTGTAATCCCAGCACTTCGGGCAGGCTGAGGCTGGCAGATCACCTGAGGTCAGGAGTTCAAGACTAGCCTTATCAATATGATGAAACCCCTCTCTACTAAAAATACAAAAATTAGCTGGGCATGGTGGCAGGCACCTGTAATCTCAGCTATCCAAAAGGCTGAGACAGAAGAATCACTTGAACCCAGGAGGTGGAAGTTGCAATGAACTGAGGTCTCACTACTGCACTCCAGCCTGGGCAACAATCGAATATGAGCCACATGTGAATTTTAAATTTTCTAGTAGCCAAACTTTAAAAAAAAAAAAAGATCAAATTGATTTCAACAATTTAAGTAACCCAATATTATTATATGAGCAAGGTGTGATTATTAATGTAGCATGTATATATTTGGAACGATATCTTTGGAACTAAGCCTGTATTTTGCCTTTGTAGCACATCACAATGTAGACCTCAGCCACATTCCAGGCACTCAGGAGCCACACATGACCAGTAGCTGCCACATTGAAATGCAGCTCTGACACTGGGTGGTGAAGGGCCTGAAGAAATTTATTCTGCCAGTGTGAAGGAAGGGCCTCTTCCTAACAATGTCTCTCTTCAGTTTCGAGGATGGAAAAGATAGTGGCCATAGAAAAAGCTGAAGGCAGCTGGAATAAAATAAACCACATGTAGACAACTCCTCTCCACCTGTGGCCTACCTCCTTTCCAGAGCTCAGACTGTGAAAAAAGGATGATAGGGCCAGAGGCGAAGAAAACCCAATGTTTTCATATCTGTACACATTCTTGACCTGAAATATTTATATATGGAGAAAATAGGCTAAATGCAAACATATTTTGCTATTTGCCCTTGAACCTAATTGTCAGACCTCCTGGATTCAAGCGAGCAAACATTTTTTTTGTCATTTGGCCTTAGACCTAATCATCAGGTCTCCCGGATTCAGGTGATTCTCGTGCTTCATCCTCCAGAGTAGCAGAGATTACAGGTATGTATTACTATACTCAGCTATTTTTTTTTTCGTATTTTTAGTACAGATGGGGTTTTGCCATGTATGCCATGCCGCTCTTAAACTCCTGGCCTCAAGTGATACACCCGCCTCAACCTCCCAAAGTTCTGGAATTACAGACATAAACCTCTGTGGCTGTCTATGATATATTTTTACATTTATGGTTTAGGTGATGTGTCCTTCTTCTCTGCCAGGCCCCTGCCAAAATGTGGGATAATGACATCTCCCTGGACCTAGCACCTAGGTAATGTGACTATTTTGCATAGGCCCCACATATTTTGAGTACTGTGACATATCACTAGACCAAACACCTAGAAGATGGGAGGTACCTGTCTATGCCCTGTAAACAGGGCGTGAGCCTACCATTCTCAGGAGCCTCATGACATCTCTCTGCATTCATCATCTAGGAGATGTGACTCTCTTCTGCTGCCTGCATCCTGCCCACAAGAAAGATTGTGACATAACATTGGCTCAGCAACAGGGTGATGTTTTTTCCCCCCTGGGTCTTGTTCACAGGAGTCATTGTGACATATCACTGGGCACCGCACCCACATGCTGTGACTCTGCTGCCTGTGCCCTCCTTTCAGAACAGAAATGTAACATATCCCTGGCCAATCACCCAGGTGACATGGCTCTTCTTTCTGATTTCTGCTATGAGTAAAGATTGTGATGTATCTCTGGCCTATTATCAAAATGATGAGACCCTGTATGTACAGGTGGTAGTGTAAAGTATATTACTGTTCAGTTCATAAGTGAGATAACTCTCATACCTCAAATCAACAAATAGGGGGGATACTGTCTTTCAAAGTTAGGTTTAGGGAAATACATAAGATTCTGGGTCTCCTCTTTGCAGGAAGGCTATAGTAGATTACCACTCTCTTGTATATTATATAAACCCTTCAGGTGGTACTGAGAGTGTCATCACAGGGCCTAGCACAAAAGTGACATTGCATTTCTTGTAATGCACACCCCATCATCCATTAGGATTGTCAGCTCAGACGTGGACAGGGCCTACTAGTAAAGTCTTGAATCTCACACGTGGATGCAGTCTACAGTTGAAATTGTGATTTTCATAGCTGAATATTCGACTGCACTTGAGATGGTGAGTTATTTCTAACCTAGCTCTTCAGAAGATGAGAACTCTTTTATCTGGAACCAGCCAATTATAGAGATGTTGACTCTCATACCTGGGCCTGAGGCCACAGGTAAAATCATGGGTCCATACCGTTATGAAGGTCACAGAACAGTTTGCAACTCTCATTAACACTGTAGAAGCTCTCAGGTAGTATTGAGAGAGCTGTAGCAGAGCCCAGCACAAAGGCAAGATTGTGAAGCTCACGTGCACACCCAGCCAACAGCAAAAATTGTCATCTTTCCACATGAACACAGCCCACTATTGAGGTCCCAAGTTTCCCTCATGAAAACAGTCAAAAGTTGGAAAACTGACTTATAAGTAGATTTGATTTAAAGGTGAGTTGGTGATGCTCAGACCTATATTCAGCACACCTTTGAGTCTGGGGCTCCAGTAAGCATTCACAGTCTGCAGAAGAAATTGAGGCTCTCATAAACAAATCAATTGCACCATTGAGATTGTGACTGTTGTACTTAGACCCAACTACAGGAGGTGCTGACTCTCAAATTTAGAACTGGGACATGTGTGAAATTGTTAATCTAATTTCTAAACCATCCTGCAGGTGTGATTGTGACATATGCTCCTTCTCAGTTCTTGAGTCATTTGACTTCTCTGCCTAGGCCCGATCCATAGTTGCAAATGTGACATATTGCTGAACCTAGCACATAGGTGATGTGACTCCATACTCCTTGGTGCTGCCCACAAGGGGCATTGTTTCATATAACTGGGCCTTGCTTCCAAGTGCTGTAAGTCTCTCCTTTCCTGGCACTGCCTACAGGGGATGCCATGACATATTCCTGGGCCCCAAACACAGCTTATGTCATTCTCCTATTTGTTCTCTGCCCACATGGACCACTGTCACATACTGCTGAGTTTAACATCCATGAACTCTTCAGCCTCAGCCCTGCCTACATGGGACATTGTGGTGTATCTCTGAACCCATCGCCCAGGTGATGTGACTCTTTTTTCCTCTGTGATCTCTGCTCAAAGGGGACGATTGTTACCTATTGCTGGGTCAAGCACCTATCTGATGTGACTCTTCTCATCTAAGTTTTGCCTGCAGAGGAGATGTTGACATTTACCAAGGTGACACTAATCTATTCGCTTTGTCCTACTTTCAGAAGACATTGTGATGTATTGCTGGGCCCAGCACCAAGGTGATGTGAGTTTTCTGCCTCTCAGAGGGCATTGTTACGTATTTCTGACTTCGTGAACTATTTGATGTGACTCTCCTTTTTTACCTGGGCTTTGACCATAGAAAATATTGTGACATGTCTCTGAGACCAAAACCTAGGTGATGTACCTCTCTTCTTATGATGTGATCATGCCCATGGGACAAAGATGTGACACTTTTCTTTCCTCTTAACTCTACTCACAGAGGATGTTGTGACATCTCTTCACCTAGGTAATGTTATGTTTTTGCCTAGGCCATGCTCTTGTGACATATTGCTGGACCCGTAAACTAGGGATGTGACTCTCCTTTACTGCTTAGGTTCTGCCCAAGGAGAAATTTGTGGTGAATTGCTGGGCCAATACCTAGGTAATGTAATATATTTCTTTTACCTGGGCCCCACATATTTTGAATATTGTGAGGTATTGCTGGGCTTAACAGCTAAGGAACAGGAGAATACTGCCTGGGCCCTGCTTACATGAGTCCTTGGGAAATATCTTCAACCATCACCTAGATGATGTGGCTTCCCTGCCTGCCCCCATCCCACAGAGAAGATTGTGACATGTCACTGGACCTAGCAACTAGGTGATGTGTCTCTTCTGCCTGGGCTTGACCTACAGAAAGCACTGTGATATGTTCCTGGGTCCAGAACCCAGGTGATACAACTCTCCTGCCTGGTCTCTGACCTCGGGGAATATTGTGATATATCCCTGGCCCAAGAAAACAGGTGATGTGACTCTACTGATTAGTCTCTCTCCAACGGTGGTATTGTCACATTTACCTTGGTTTAGCTCACAGATGCAATAGAGACGTTCATACATTTAAGCAGCCAATAGCAGAGATTGTATCTCTTTGCAAGGCTTTGGCAAACAGATGAGTTTCTGAGTCTTCTCTTTATAAAAACCATACAGAATTGGCATTAACTTGCATACTGTGTGAAGCTCTTGGATGGTACAGAAAGTGTCATCACAGAACCTAGCACGCAGGTGAGGTTGTGTTTCTCACGTGCACAACACAGCAACTCGTAGGATTGGAACCCACCCACACAGACAGAGCTCACTGCTGAGGTTCTTAATGTCATAAGTGGATACAGTCCACAGTTGAAATTGTGACTGTAATATGTGAATATTCAGCCAGAATTTAAATGGTGAAATATTTCTAAACCCAGCTCACAGGTGAGTAAGAAATCTCTTATCTAGACTCAACCAACTGGAGACATGTTGAACTCTCATTATCTGAGCTTAGGGCCACAGGTACGATCATGGGTCCATAACAGCATAAAGGTCTCAGACAAGATTGAAACACTTATCCATGCAGTATAAAGCCATCAAGTAGGACAGAGAATGTCCTAACAGATCTCAGCACACAAGTGAGATTGTGACACTCAAATGTGGACCCAGCTGACAGTAATGATTTTCATCCTTCCACATGAACACAGCCCACTGTTGAGACTCTGAATCTCACAACCAATAAAATTTCATATGTTGAAAAATTGACTTTCATCCTTGAATCTAGTCTACAGATGAGCTGGTGACTCTCAGACCAAGATTCAGCATACCTGAGACTTGAGAGACTGTGAGTCCACTAAGGAGACACAGTCTAGAGGACGGGTTGAAGGTCTCATGCACAGATCAAGTCCATGGTTGAGACTGTGATTCCTAAACATAGACCCAATGTAAAGGAGGTGTTAATTCTCATACCTGGAACCTCAACATGTGCAGGATGGTTAATCTCATTTATGGACCTTCCTGCAGCTGTGATTGTGACATACGCTTCTTTCCAGCACCTGAGTTTTTTGACTCTCCTGCCTGGTCTCAGCCCACAGATTGGATTGTGACACATCACTGAACCCAGGATCTAGGTGATGTAAATTTATTCCTGCCTTGGCTCTCCTCACAGGGAGCACTGTGACATATTACTGCACCTAACATAGGGGAACCATAACCAGGTTATGTGACTCTCCTACCTGTACCTTGCCCACATGGACCATTGTAACATATTGTTGGTTCTAACGCCCAGGTCATGTAACTATCTTGTCTAGGTCCTGCTTATAGAAAGCATTGTGACATATCTCTGTGTCCATCACGCAGGTGATGTGACTCTTTTTCTGCCTGGTTTCTGCCTACAGGGGGTATTGAAACAGACTGCTGGCCCCAGTACCTAGCTGATGTGACTCTTCTCTTCTTTCTAGGTTTTGCCCATGGGGAACATTGTGACATACTGTCGGGCCCAACACCAAGGTGATGTTCTTCTTTTGCCTTGGCCCTGCACTCAAAAAGCATTATGACATTGCTGATCCCATCAGCAGGTTGATGTGAGTCTTCTGACTGGACCCTGTTCACAAGGGCATTGTGATGTACCTCTGGGCCCATCAACTATTTGATGAAACTCTTCTCTCTTGCCTAGGCTTTCTCCATAGAGAAAGTTATTGTAACATAACTCCGGGCCAGGTCTTTGCCAACAGGAATCATTTTGACGTATTTTTGAGCTCATCACCCAGTTGATGTGACTCTTCTTATTTTCAGATTTGTTCATAGTGAAGATTGCTACATATTGCTTGGCCCAGCTCCTATGTGATGTCTCTCCTCTCGTGTAATTTTTCTGCCTCGTCTTTGCCGACAGGAATCTTTTTGACATATTTCTGAGTTCATCACCTAGTTGATGTGACTCTTTTTATTTTCAGACTTGTTCACAGTGGAGATTGCTTGGCACATATTGCTTGGCACAGCTCCTATGTGATGTGACTCTCCTCCCGTGCCTGGGTGCTCCCCACTGGAGTGATTGTGACATCTAGCTTGGCTTTGGCCCTAGTTTATGTGACTTTCCTCTTTCTAAGCCCTACTCACCTGGGGGGATTATAACATATCTGAGCTCATCACCTAGGTGATGTAACTCTCTTGCCTGATCCCACTCCTCAGGGGGTATTGTTATATACCATCAGACCCAGAAACTAGGTGATATCATTCTTCTCTACTGCTTGCACTGTGCCCAGTAAGAAATTGTATCACTGGACTCAGGTTATGTGATTCCCCTCTCCTCCCTGGCCTGTACATACATTGCTATTGTGACATGGCTGGGTGCAATGTCTAGGTCATGTGAGTCACCTGTATGGACCCTGTCCTCAGGGGCATTATCACATATCATATTATTAGTTATCTAGGTGAAGTGACTTACCTCTTCTGCTTGGGTCTTGACAAAAAGAAGGATAGTGACTTATCACTGAACCGAGCACTTAAGTGATGTGACTCCTCTTTTACCTGGGCCTTGCATAATTTTATTATTGTGATATATTGCTAGTTCCAAAACCTAGGAGATGAGAGACTTTTGCCTTGGCCCTGACTATAGAGGGCTTTTTGATATTTCTTTGCGTCTATTACCTAGGAAATATGTCTCTCCTTTGCTGCAACCTGCCTTCAGGAAAGATTGTGACATAACACTGGGTCCAACAATCAGGTCATATGTCTCTCCAGCCTTGGCCTAGCCCAATGGGGAGCACTGTGACATATTGCTGGTTCCAGAAACTAGGTGATGTGACTATACTAACTGTGCCCTGCTTTTAGAAGAAAATTGTAACATATCACTGGCTTAGCACCCAGGTGATGTGACTGTCCTCCCAGGTCCCCACATTCAGGGAAGGTTGTGATATATCCCTGACCTAGCACCCAGGTGATATGATAATACTGTCTGGGCGCTCCCATCAGGGGGTATTGTGACACATTCCTAAGCCCATAGGTGATGTGACTCTCCTCCACTGCTTAGTCTCTGTTCAAGGGGAGATTGTGATGTATCACTAGCCCCAGCACATGGACTCTTCTTATGCATGGGCCAAGCCTACATGTATTGTGACATATGTCTGGGTCCATCACCTACTTAATATAACTCTTGTGTATGAGCTCTGTCTACAGGGGTACTATAAAATATTTTTTCACTTATGCCCTAGGTCATGTGCCTCTTCCCTTCTGCCTGGACTCTGACAAAAAAAAAAAAAAGGAATTGTAACAATTCACCGGACCCAGAACCTAGGTGAGCTAACACTCCTATTTTGCCTGGGCCCTGCATATTTGGATATTGTGTCTTATCGCTGGGTTTAACACATAGGGGATGGGAAGCACGTGCATGATTCCTTCTCACGGGCCTTGTGACATATCTCCGCATCCATTATCTGAGAGATGTGACTGTCTTCTTCTACCTGTCCCCTGCTTATAGAGAAGATTGTAGCATATTTCTGGGCCTATCAACCAGAAGATGCGTTTCTTTTGTCTAAACTTTGCCTACAGGGGGCATTGTGACATGTCACTGGGCTCAGCACCTAGATGATGTTACTCTCCTGCCTGGTCCTTTCCATCAGGGAATATTGTATAAATCTCTGGCCAAGCACTCAGGTGATGAGACTCTCCTGCTTACTACCTACTCACAGGTTACATGTTCCATCTCACAGGTGAGATGATGACTCTCATATCTTCAACCAGGCAAAAGTTGATATACTGTCTCTCATAGCTAGGCTTAGGAAAATGGATAAGATTCTGGGTCTCCGATTTTTATGAAGGTCGGAGAGGATGACTACCCGCTCACATATGGTATAAAACCTTTGGATTGTACACAGTATGTCATCACAGAGCCCAGCACACAGGTGAGATTGACTTGCACGTATGCACAACCTAGCACCTGTTAAAATTGTGACCCTCAAGCCGGGCGCTGTGGCTCACACCTGTAATCCCAGCACTTTGGGAGGCTGAGGTGGGTGGATCATGAGGTCAAGAGATTGAGACCACCCTGGTCAACATGGTGAAACCCTGTCTCTACTAAAAACACAAAAAAATTAGCTGGGCATGGTGGTGTGCGCCTGTAATCCCAGCTACTCAGGAGGCTGAGGCAGGAGAATTGCTTGAACCCGGGAGGCGGCAGTTGCGGTGAGCCGAGATCGCGCCATCGCACTCCAGCCTGGGCAACAAGAACGAAACTCCGTCTCAAAAAAAAAAAAAAATTGTGACCCTCACAGATGGACAGACCCCAGTTGTGAATCTCACACATGGATGCAGTCCACAGTTGGAATTGTGACTGTCATATGTAACCATTCAGCCAGATTTGGGATAGCAAAACATTTTAAAATGCAGCTGATAAGAAGGTGACGCTCTCCTATCTGAACCCAGGAAATTGGAGAGATGTTGACTCATACCTGGGTTTAGGGACATAGATACAATCATAGGTTTATACCAGCATAAAAATCTCAGGCTGGATTGTGGTTCTCATGCAAACCATATAAAGCCCTAGGATAGTACAGAGAGTGTCCTAACAGGTCCAAGCACACAGGTGAGATTACAGCACACCTGTGCACACCCTGCAGACAGTAAAGATTGTCATTTTCCCACATGAACCCAGCCAACTTTTGAGGTTCTGATCCTCACACCCAAAGTCTGCCAAAAGTTGAAAAATTGAATCACATACACGGATCTGATTCACAGGTGGATTGGTGACCCTCAGAACAAGATTCAGCACACCTGTGAGCCTCTGACTCCACTAAGGGAACACAGTTTATTGGAGGAATTGAAGTTTTTATATAGCGATCTAGTTTACCTTTGAGATGGTGACTCATGTAATTAGACCCAACATACAGTAGGTAGTGGATCTCATACCTTGAACCAGGACATGTGTGGAATTGTTAATCTCATTCTTAGACTTTTTGGACGTATGATTGTATCATACAGCTCTTCCCAGCACCTGGGTGATTTGACCCTTCTGCCTATAGGTCATACAGGTGATATTGTGGCATATCACTGAACCCAGCGTCTAGGTGATGTGAGCCTGTACTTTTGCCATAGCACTTTTCACAGAGGGCATTTTGGCATATCACTTGCCCTGGCACCCAGGGGAAGTGACTTCCCTCTACTTCTTGGTCTCTGCCCAAGAACAGATTGTGATAAGTCACTGGGCCTAACACCTAGGTGTTATGACTTTTCTCTCCTGCCTGGATCAAACACTTTTTTGATGCAAATCTGATTGAGCTCTGCCTACAGCGATATTATAACATATCTGTTCGTTCATCACCAAGGTGATGTGGCTCTCTTCTGCTTGGGCCCTGACAAAATGGGGGATTTTGACACATCACTAAACCCAGCACTGAGATTATGCTACTTTTCTGTTTTCTCTGGGCCCTGTATATTTTGGGTATTGTTACACATAGCTGGGCATCATTCCTTTAGAATGGGAGGCTCCTGCCTTGGCCCTGCCATGAGGGGTCTTGCAAAATATCTCTGCATCCATTACCTAAGTGATGTAACTCTCTTTTTTTGCCTGCATCCTGCCCACAGAAAATGTTATAATATACTGCTAGACCCAGACAGCAGATGATGTGTCTCTTCTGCCAAGGCTGTGCCCACAGAGAGCATTTTGACATATCACTGGGATTAGCACCCAGGTGAAATGACTCTGCTGCCTGTACTCTGTTTTAAGAGGGAATTATAATAAATCTATGGCTGAGCACCTAGGTGATATGACTTCTGCCTGGTTTCTGACCTCAGGAAAGATTGTAACATATTTTTGCCAAAAACCTATGTGATGTGAATCTGCTGCTCACTTCCTACCCACAGGTAGAATTGTGACACATATTTTGGCCGGCTCACAGGTGCATTAATTGCTCTTATACCTCAAACCAGCAATGGAAGAGATACTGTCTCCCACAGCTAGACTTAGGAAAATGAGATTATGAATCCTCTCTATGTAATAAGGTCCTAAATGACTACTACTCTTTCACATATTATATAAAGCCTTGAGTGGTACACAAAGTGTCATTATAGGGCACACTAAACAGGTAAGACTGTGTTTCTTATATGTACATACCACCAACTGTTAAGACTGTCACCCTTACAGATGGACAGAGTCCATTGGAGAGGTCCTAAATTTCACACATTGACATAGACCACAGTTTGGATTATGACTATTATATGTGAACATGTAGCTACAGTTGGGATGGGGACTCATTTCTTTTTTTTTATATATTAAAATACATGTTATCCCATCAGTGTCAATCATTTATCGTACTTTAAATTCTGAGGTACAAGTGCAGATCTTGCAGGACTGTTGCATAGGGACACACATGCCATTGTGGTTTGCTGTCTCCGTCTCCCTGTCACCTACATCAGGCATTTCTTTCAATGTTATTTCCCTCCAACCTCCCTACCACCTGCTATCCTTCCCCTAACCCCCTATCCCCAACAGACCCCAGTGTGTGATGTTCCCCTCCTGTGCCCATGTGTTCTCATTGTTCAACACCCTCCTATGAGTGAGAACATGCAGTGTTTGGTTTTCTGTTCTTGTGTCAGTTTGCTGAGAATGATGGTTTCCAGATTCATCCATGTCCCTACAAAGGGCATGCAGCCATATAAAAGGATCAAATTATGACATCCTTTTTTATGGCTGCATAGTATTCCATAGTGTATATGTGCCACACTTTCTTTGTCCATTTTATCATTGATGGGCATTTGGGTTGGTTCCAGTCTTTGCTATCGTAAACAGTGCCACAATGAACATATATGTGCATGTGTCTTTGAAATAGAATGATTTATAATCTTTTGTGTATATACCCAGTAATGGGATTGCTGGGTCAAATGGAATTTCTATTTCTAGATTCTTGAGAAATTGCCACACTGTCTTCTACAATGGTTGAACTAATTTACACTCCCACCAACAGTGTAAAAGTGTTCCTATTTCTCCACATCCTCTCCAGCATCAGTTGTCTCCAGATTTTTTTAATGATCACCATTCTAACAGGCATGAGATGGTATCTCAATGTGGTTTTGATTTGCATTTCTCTAATGACCAGTGATGATGAGCATTTTTTCATATGTTTGTCGGCCTCATAAATGTCTTCTTTTGAAAAGCATCTGTTCATATCTTTCGCCCCCTTTGAATGGGTTTGTTTTTTTCTTGTAGATAGATGGGGAGCCATTTCTAATTCTGGCATGTTAGATCTTTTCTACCTGGATGTATTCAATGGAGAGACGTTGACTTTCCTTTCCGGGTTTGGGGCCACAGGTAGGATCATGAGTCTGTAGAAGCACAAAGGTCTCAGAATATACTGTGACCTCAATATATATTATATAAACCTCTCGGTGGTACAACGAGTGTCCTAACAGAGCATGGCACAGAGGTGAGATTATGACACTCACATATACACCCAGCTGGCAGTAAATATTGTCATTCTTCCACATGAACACAGCCCACTTTTGAGGCTCTGAATCTCATACCCAAAGAAATTTGAAGTTGAAAAATTGAATCATACATGCATTCAGTTCACAGATGGGTTGGTGACTCTAAGGCCAAGATCCAGAATATCTGTGAGGCTTTGACTCGACTAAAGGGACACAGTTTGTGGGAGGGATTGAGGCTCTTATGAATAGATTTAGTAAACTGTTGAGATTGTAGGTCATATACCTAGAGCCAACATACAGGAGGTGTGCCCCTCATACCTAGAACCAAGACATGTGCAAGATTGTTAGTCTCATCTCTGGACCTTCCTGCAGCTGTGATTGTGACATATATCTCAGCCTAGCAGTGAGCAATTTTACTCTCCTGCCCGGGCTCTGCCCACAGATTGGGCAGTGACATCTTGCTCCACCCAGCAGTAAGTCGATGTGAATCTATTCTTTTGTCTTGGTTCTGCCCATAGAGAGAATTTTGACTCCTTGCACTTAAGTTATGTAACTCACCTGCTTGTGTTTTGTCCACATAGGCCATTATGAAACAATGAGTCCAGCACACAGGTGATATAATCCTCCAGCCTGTCCTCTGCCTTCAGAAGGCATTGTGACATACCTTTTTGTCCCTCACACAGGTGATGTTATTCGACAGGCTCACCCTTCTTTCAGGACATACTGCTGTGCCCAGCACCTAGGTCAAATTTTTCTGCTGCTTCAGCTGTGCACAATGAGAGGTTTGTGAAGTATCTCTTGGCCCAGCACCAAGGTGACTTGACTCTCTTTTTAATTTTTTTCTTTTCTTTTCTTTTTTTTTTTTTTTTTTGAGACAGACTCTTACTCTGTCGCTAGGCTAGAGTGCAGTGGTGTGATCTTGGCTCACTACAGCCTCTGCCTCCCAGGTTCAAGCAATTCTCCTGCCTGAGCCTCCTGAGTAGCTGGGATTATAAGCACCTGCAACCATGCCCAGCTAATTTTTGCATTTTTAGTATGCAAAAATTAGCTGGGCATGGTGGCTAATTTTACCATGTTGGCCAGGCTGGTCTTGAACTCCTGACCTCAGGTGATTCACCTACCTTGGCTTCCCAAATTGCTGGGATTAGAAGGAAGAGCCACCATGCCTAGTCAGGTGAGAAAGCATCAGTATGACAAGGACCATTTGTAACTTTTGAGTTCTGACAAAAGATAATATCTGCAAAATTAAGTGTTTTATTTAAGAAAACGTTGAGCAAGCTTATTCTGCATTTCTACACAAAAAGCATAACAGCAATATAATCCACAACAGTAAAGCAAAATAAGTAAAATTATCCCAAGTAAATTAAATAAGGAGGCTTTCCATGAACTGGGCAAATGTTGGAACAAAGCTGATATGGGTTTGCTAGCTGATTCCAATACATGTTCAAAATTAGAATACTGATCCAGATTTTTATATTACCCATCTCTCTTGTTTCTTTTGAGCTGCAGTCAGAGATCACTGGTGTGGTCACAGGAATAAGCAGAATTGGTCTAAATAGCTGGAAAAACACTCAAAAATAACAAATGAGACTAGAGTCTAATAACAGGCGTACCATAGTTCATGCAACATCTATTTTTTTCTCTCTTTAGTCTTTCATTTCTACTAAAGATAAATCATGGTAAAACTGATTTACTTGCATAAAAAGCTTTAGTCTTATACTTGGCCTGATTATTTGTATAAAGTGCAGCAAAAGTAATTATTTTTCACATAGGTTTTTAAAGTTCGCTTTGATGTAACTATGTTCCATTAAAAGACTATCAGAAAAGACTTTTTAAAAGCCCAATCCAGTCATGGTTTGTACCATCAAATACCTATCAGTTGGGTAAATTTCTCTCTTCTTGGGGTCCCAAGACAACTTCAGGCTTCTGGTTCTGTCAGAAAGCGACATTCCTGGCCAGGCATGGTGGCTCATGCTTGTAATCCCAACACTATCGGAGGCCAAGGTGAATGGATCACTGGAAGTCAGGAGTTCGAGACCCGCCTGGTTAACATGGTGAAAACTCTACAAGAAATACAGATATTAGCTGGGTGTGATGGTGTGCATCTGTAGTGAGAGTCTCAGCTACTCAGGTGGCTGAAGAAGGAGAATCATTTGAACCTGGGAAGCAGAGGTTAAAGTGAGTTGAGATCACACCTTTGTACCCCAGGCAGGGCGATAGAAGGAAACTCCATCT
>NW_016107353.1:10890885-10894708 GCF_001604975.1 Cebus imitator
TAAAGACCGGGTTTCACCATGTTGGTCAGGCTGGTCTTGAACTGCTGACCTCAGGTGATCCACCCACCTCAGCCTCCCAAAGTGCTAGGATTACAGGCATGAGCCACCACACCCGGCTGGTAACATGTTCTTATAATCTCAGGCACTCGGGAGGCTGAGGCATGAGAATCACCTGAACCTGGAAGGAGGAGGTTGAAGTGAGCTAAGATCATGCCACTGCCTGGGCAACAGAGTGAGATTTTGTCTCAATAATAATAATAATAATAATAATAATTTACGTTCTTAAAAATTATTAAAAAGGCAAAAACCTTTACTCATTGATAGTGAGTGCCTGTAGTCCCAGCTACTGGGGTGGCTGAGGTGGGATAATTGCTTGAATCTGGAAGACAGAGATTGCAGTAAGCCAAAAAACCGCCACTGCACTCCAGCCTGGGTGACAGAGAGAGACTCTGTCTCAAAAAAAAAAAAAAAAAAAAAAAAAGCAAGCCATCTATGGAAAACCCACAGCCAACATTACCCTAAATGGAAAAAAGTTTAAAGCATGTTTTCTGAGAACTGAAACAAGACAATAATGCCCATTCTTACCACTTCTATTCAACATAGTACTGGAAGTCTGCCTTAGCCAGAGCAAAGAAATAAACAGCATCCAAATCAGGAAAGAGGAAGTCAAATTGCCACTGTTCACTGATGATACAATTGTGTACCTAGGAAACTCTAAATATTCATCTAAAAAGCCTTTAGGGCTGGGTGCAGTAGCACAAGCCTGTAATCCCAGCACTTTCAGAGGCTGAAGTTGGTGGATCACCTGAGGTCAGGAGTTCAAGACCAGCTCAGCCAACATGGTGAAACCCCGCCTTTACTAATAATACAAAATTTTGCCAGGCTTGATGGTGGGTGCCTATAATTCCAGCTACTCAAGAGGCTGAGGAAGGAGAATCGCTTGAACCCCAGAGAAGGAGGAAGGCTGCTGTAGCTACAACCTCCTGGGCTCAGGCAATTCTCCTGCTTTAGCCACTGAATAGCTGGTGCTACAGATACAGGCCACCATGCTAAGCTAATTTTTGCATTTTTTGTAGACGCAGGTTTTTGCCATGTTGCCAAGGCTGGTCTTGAATTCCTGGGCTTAAATAGTCTTCATGTCTTGGTCTCTCGAAGTGCTGGAATTAAAAACATGACCCACCAGATCTGACCAGAATTTTTTTTGTTATATGATATAAAAACTAAATATATTTAGATCTGTTAGTTAACAAAAAAAATTGCAAAAAAAACATAAAATAACATAAAATGTTTTTTATCTAAAAATATCGACACAAAACAGTTCCAAACTACTTTGTGGGGATTTCACTAAAAATTTGGTTAAGGGTTAATGTAATTTATATACATATAATTAAAACTACTAGGTGTAATAAAAACAATCTTCCATAGAGAGTGTATAAACAAACGCTGGGCGCGGTGGCTCATGCCTGTAATCCCAGCACTTTGGGAGGGTTGAGGTGGGTGGATCACTTTGACCTTAGAAGCTCCAGACCAGCTTGGGCAACATGGCGAAACCCTGTCTCTATTAAAAACTACAAAAATTAGCTGGGCATGGTGGCGGGAGCTGGTGCCCAGCTACTCAGGAGGCTAAGGCTGGAGAATAGCTTGGACCCAGGAGGCAGAGGTTACAGTGAGCTGAGATTGCGCCGCTGCACTCTAGCCTAGGTGACAGAGCGAGACTGTCTCAAAAACTAACAACAACAAAGAGTGTATAAACAAATGGAAAATATCTTTTTGACGAAGAAAATTAGAAACATTTTGTCTAGTTAAAAATAAAGGTTGGACCGGGCGCCGTGGCTCAGACCTGTAATCCCAGCAGTTTGGGTGGCCGAGGCGGGCGGATTGCCCGAGGACAGGAGTTGATGACCAGTCTGGCCAACATGGTGAGACACTGTCTCTACTAAAAATGCAAAAATTAGCCGGACGTGGTGGCGTACGCCTGTAGTCCCAGCTACTTGGGATGCTGAGGCAGGAGAATTGCTTGAAGCGGGGAGGCGAAGGTTGTAGTGAGCTGAGATCATGCCACTGCACTTGAGCCTGGACGACAGAGCGAGACTCTATCTCAAAAAAAGAAAAAAAAAACTTTGTTTCAAATTCTTTTTTTTTTTAAAGTAGATTAAAATAAAATAGAAAAGTTAAAAAATTATAAGAGATTATAAAATATATATGAAAATCTAGAGTGGTCAAAAAGGACAATTTTGATGGGTTTATTTATAAGGTTGTTTTACTAAAATAAACTAGCTTTAGTATTTTTTTTTTTTTTTTTTTTTTTTTTAGACAGAGTTTCACTCTTGCTGCCCAGGCTGAAATGCAATGGCGCGATCCCGGCTCACTGCAAACTCCGCCTTCTGGGTTCAAACGATTCTCCTGCCTCAGCCTCCCTAGTAGCTGGGATTACAGGGGTCCACCACAACGCCCGCGTAGAAGAGGGGTTTTACCATGTCAACCAGGCTGGTCTTGAATTGACCTCAGGTGATCCACCCGCCTGAGCCTCCTACATTGATGGGATTAAAGGCGTAAGCCACTACGTCCGGCCTTTAGTATTGATAATCCACTATTAGTAAAGTAAAAATTGATTTACTCTTAAGAAAAAATTTTATGTAGTATTAATATGACAGTAAAACCTGTTTGTTCACATTTCGAATACGTTTAAAAAGAGAAAGAGTAAAAAAGAGATTTTTCCCGTGCTCTGGGGTGGGCCTGGCTTACCTCAGGGAGGAAGCCCTTCCTGAAAAGGCTGCAACCTAGGCTGTCACTTTTTCTTCATTCAGCGCAGCGTCTGATCATATCTTCTGTCACTCAGGGCTTGAAGTGGGGGGGCCTTAAACATTATCCAATCAGGGACTCTGGGCTGGAAGCTGTCCAATCAGGCATGCAGCTGGAGCGGAAAGGGCTGTTTCCGGGATGTGGCGGGCCCTTTGTCTCGTGCTGCTGCCGGAGCTCTGGGTCTCGTCTTCAGTGGTCTTTGTTCTCTGCTCCTAGAGGTCCATCCTCTGAGGCCCCGTGACCTGCGGTATTGGGAGATCCAAAGCTAAGACTCCAGGACCCCCCTGACAGCCGAGAAATGGTGAGAGTGCCGGTCCCACATCCCGAGAGCGGGGAAGGGGCTGGTTGGAACCGGTGGGAAGTGGCTGTGGCGGACTCAGGCCTCACCGCAGTCAGCTCCACAATCTGTATCCCTAGTTAACTCCTTGCCCACCTCAGCCTCAGTCCCCTTCAGCCATAAGATGGAGGCTGTGCTGACAACTGGCCCTGGGCGTTCCGTCTCTTCTCTGCACAGTGACTATGTCCTGGCCTGGAGCCCGCTTTGGGCAGCTTTGCACCCGCAGCACCGCGTCTCTCTCAGATTGTGCGGGGACCACAGGAGGGTCATCGGGGAGAATCCTGACTCGGGGTGCGGGTTGAGGAATGCCAAGAGCTTTGGTCCATGAGGTTCCCAGTTCCTGTTTTCTCCTGTTAAAAATTTATGAAAGTCGCCGCAAAAATATTAAAGAATTTAATCAAAGAGCGATTCTAAAATTGTAGAGCACTCAGCTATGGGTTATAGTTTATGGTCTATTGAAGGGGTTTGACGGAAAGAGTTTTGTAAGGTGAATAATGGTGAAAACCAAATTCAATAATTGTTTGGGTACAGTTACGTAGTTTCTTAATTCGTACCAAGAAGATGGAAATTTTTGGTTATGCAATCTAAAGTTAATTGGCAGTTTACAGTTTGTTAAGCCTGAATTTTTCCCCCAATGTAGTAATTTACAAAAAATTCACCTGAATTGGATTTTTTTTTTTTTTT
>NW_016107353.1:10895893-10901408 GCF_001604975.1 Cebus imitator
CGGAGTCTCACTCTGTCGCCCAGGCCGCAGTGCAATGGCACCATCTCGGCTCACTGCAGCCTCCGCCTCCCGAGTTTAAGCGATTCTCCTGCCTCAGCCTCCCAAGTAGCTGGGATTACAGACATACGCCACCACTCTCATCTAATTTTGTGTTTTAAATAGAAACGGGTTTCACCATGTTGGTCAGGCTGGTCTCGAACTCCTGACCTCAGGTGATTTACCTACCTCGGCCTCCTAAAGTGCTGGGATTACTGGTGTAAGCTACCATGCCCAGTCGAATTAGATTTTTTAAAAGTTGAAATTAGGTACTAGAGCCTCCTCAGCCTAATTGCCAGCCACTTAATATTTTCATACCCCACAGGGATCTGCAGTTTCCTTGCATTTTTCACATGTGTCCCAAGCAGGACCTCAAGTCTGTCTCTACCCTGTATTTCTCTAGCTTGACTCTGCCTTGCAGTAAAATACTTAATTTCTAGTTCCTTTTGACATTCCCATTCACCAATTTCCTCTCCCTAATTCACATTATAAAACGATTTGTCGCCGGGCGCGGTGGCTCACGCCTGTAATCCCAGCACTTTGGGAGGCCGAGGCGGGTGGATCACGAGGTCAAAAGATCGAGACCATCCTGGTCGACACGGTGAAACCCCGTCTCTACTAAAACTACAAAAAATTAGCTGGGCATGGTGGCGCGTGCCTGTAAACCCAGCTACTCAGGAGGCTGAGGCAGGAGAATTGCCTGAACCCAGGAGGCAGAGGTTGCGGTGAGCCGAGATCGCGCCATTGCACCATTCCAGCCTGGGTAACAAGAGCGAAACTCCGTCTCAAAAAAAAAACAAAAACAAAAAAAAAACCGATTTGTCCTTTAGTGTACATTTTGATACCTATTTTGATTAATCATTTTTTGACAAAGCATTTGATGGCACATTTAAGAAGATTGGTTTTCTGTTTGTAAATATATATATATTTCTATTTTCCCTAGACACAGCTATCTTATCAGAATGTTTTTGAGTCAAGGTTTCCCTTTGGAAACTTTATAGGGAGATGGGTCGTCAGCCACCCTTCAGTTTTTTCTTGGACCTGGGATTCAGTACTGTCTGGAGAAATCCAAGATTCTTCTCATGGCTTTGTCTGCTAGAGTTTCTATGAATATCAGCTCCTGGGTCATTTTCTCATATAAGATAACCCGAGGTATGTATGAAGTGTAGCCTCTCGAGAGAGCAGGTGAATGCCCTGGGGCTGAGTCCTCTCCTGGTGCACTGTTTTTTTGAAAAGCTAACCCCTTGAGATACTAGTATTGTCTTTAACCAACCAAGCTTCCATTTCTTGGAGACACATTGCTGGTCAGACAATCAGATGGTGGTATTGAAGGGGAAACCAAAATAATTTTTGCCCCTGGATTTTCTTAGGGGACAGAAAAATAGCGAAAGAAAAATGGTAAAACGTTTGTAAAATAAATAAATAAAATACCACTCCAAAGATATAGGAAAACAACAACAACAAAAACTGATCCCAGTGAGATGGTGCAAGAACTTGAAAAGTAAAAGGTATCTGGGGCACTCACTGGGGCATAATTCAGAGTCTTGAGAAAATTATTATTGAGCACTTAAGTGAACAAGATGGGGTGGGAGAATCTTTCAAGTAATTGAATGACCTGACTTGAAACATAAGACAGACATATAGTTCTGCTTGAAATGATTTGTTCTCTTATTTTGACCTCAGGTTTTTTTTTTTGTTGTTGTTCTTGTTGTTTTAGCCCGTGTTTTCCTCTGTCTCCCAGGTTGGAGTGCAGTGGTGCAATCTCGGCTCACTGCAACCTCTGTATCCCGAGTTGAAGTGATTCTCATGCCTGAGCCTCCCCAGTAGCTGGACAACAGGTGCCCACTACAACACCTGGCTACTTTTTGCATTTTTAGAAGAGACGGGGATTTACCAGGCTGTTTGAGGCTCAAAATTCTGGCCTCAAGTACCAGAATTTCCTCTGTCACCCAGGTTGGAGTGCAGTGGCCTCCACAGTGCTGGAATTACAGGTGTGAGCCTTTGCCCGGCTGACCTGTTTTTAACTGTAAATTATGTTTTATTATTAGGGCGTGAAAGGTAAGAAAATATTTATAAAGGACATAAAAAAGATGAATTTCAAAAAATAATATCTAGTCATATATTTTATTTGTTGAAAATTCTCATTCACCTTTTTATGTCTCAGAGTGAATTTAGGAGTTTTCTCAGGTATTTTTTTTATGGCTGAGTGATTTCAAACAGATTTCTACCTGGCTTTTAGAGTGTTAGCTACTGAGGAAAAAAATAAGAAAAATTTTTCTTTCATTTTGGCTGTAGAGAATTAATATATTTCCAAAAGAAAATGTGGTAGATAATTGGTGAGTTACATGGATTTGTGAAAACAGTTTCTTTTTTTGCAGGATAAATTTGCAAAAGTAAATATCTTTGTTCTATATCCTGTTATTTCAATTTCTGAGTTTAATGCTAAATTTCATGTAATGAAACTTGGTACCTCCTAGAAGTGTTCCCATATAACTAATTGTTTACCACATGATTTTTAATACAAAAAACAAAATAGTGCTTTATTATCCGAAATAAATAAATACATTTGCTTCTCTTACTGAGGTACAAAATGTAAGTACCTTAAAAATTTCTTCTCTTACATGAACACTGTTTTTGAGTCATTTTGCTGGATTTTTCAAACATTTTGTTTCAAAAACTAAGTGAATGATTCTGACATGAAAATTAAAGCTTGAGCCCAGTGACTCCAAGCTAAGGTTAATTTTCAGCCAGCTAAGGGATGTTATTAAAAACCCAGTTAGTTAGTTCTGGAAAGCCTCCCCTGCAGATGTCCCAGCCTGCTCACCCCAGCCATGGAAGAAGCCTCTATACCGGGAGAAGCTACAGAGCCCTGGAAAGCTAGGGTCCCATAGGCGGATGCAGTTAAGTTTAAGATAGAAGGGGATTGGGAGTGTCTTATGAAGACAAAATTGTTACAGTTTTGAGGCAGCTTCTAGAGATTTTAAAGTAAACCAGTTAGATATACATAAAAGAAATTTGAATTTCAAAGGAGTATTGCAACAGGAGGAAGTACCAACTCTAAGATCTTTAAGAATTGCAAAGATTAGGCAGAAAATGGCTTGGTTTCCTAGGAAAAAGCAAACAAGATTAGAAAGAAGTGAGGGGAATATTTAAATGAAGGGTGAAATAATCAGATTTTAGATCAGAGAGTGTTTTACCCTGAAGTCAGCATGTTCTTAGGAGGGACATAAAATGGAGTTGTATGGTGGCTCAGACTGAGTAGCTCAGAGTTCAGGAGCCACTGGGATGAAAATAAACTTAAGTGAAGTTTCATTAAAACGTATTTTATGTTGATCACTGAAGAAAAATGCAGTTGATTTTTTTAATGAGAAAAAGAAGAAAATATGCAGTGTTTTCCTGGCTGTGTAACAGGTAAGAAAAGAGAGCACCATCTAAGTCATAATGAGAAGGGTGTTTCTTTTTATACAATGCTGCTGGAGAACACAGAGGATAGATAATTTTATTAATCACGGCTATTTATTATCTATGTGCTTCATCTTTTCCCACCTCTTTTCTTGGTTCTATACTTTTCTTCCATTTGACTTTTGGGGGCTATATGTTTTATATAAAGCCAGTAAATGTAACTACGGTGTCCTGCTGAGTTCTGTGAGTAGCTCTATCAGATAATTGAATTTCATAAAGGTTAAGGGAATCTCCAATTTTTAAACAGTAGCTCAGAAGCATAGATGAGCCCGTGGAGTTTGTGACTGGCATCTGCAATGAGGACAGCGTTGTGGGACCGAGCCCTGAATCAGGGTCTGTGCTGACTCTGGGTGGTGTTAGAATTCAAGTGTTAGACAGTGAGTTGGTGTCAGAGAATTGTTGGTGCTCATCAAACTCTGCAGATTTGGTGCTAAAAGAAAGATGTCACAGACTCCTGGCCTGGAATAAAACTCTGGGTGTCTGGGAATGGGAGGCTCTACTCTCCTCTACACAGCTTGACACAGGCTGTCACACTAAGGCTGGAGTGCAGTGGTGCAATCTCAGCTCACTGCAACCTCCACCTCCTGGGTTCAAGTGATTCTTCTGCCTCAGCCTCCCGAGTAGCTGGGACTACAAGTGCACACCACCACATGCTCCTAACTTTTTGTATTTTTAGTAGAGACAGGGTTTCACTGTTAGCCAGGATTGTCTCAATCTCCTGATCTTGTGATTCGCCTGCTTTGGTTTTCCAAAGTGCTGGGATTATAGGCATGAGCCACTGCACCCGGCCTCAAACTTTCCCCTGTTCTTTGATTTCAGGTCTCCTCTCAGGGTGACAGAGGTCTGAAAACTTAAAGGAGCTCTGATGACAAACCCCTTTTTGCCAAAGTTGACAACACAGGATTTTCACCTGCTCACAAACACACCAACTCGACATTAAGGTGTTCACACCCCTCTCAGGACAAGCATTTTTGATCCTAGCAGTTTTTTTTGGCCAAATACCTACAAAAGTGTCTACAAGTCTCCTGGCATATCCCTGTATCCAGACACTGAACCTACAGTAGCAACCTGTTTTCCCCACCAGCCTAGGGTTCTGGAGTACCAGTTCATAATCTCATCTGCCTGCATGGACACAGAAATAAATCACAGTACAGCCCCATCTGGGCCACTATCTGTAGCACAAACCAGCCCTTCCACCTGCATTACACTCTCTCCAACCCAGGGATTTTTTTTTTTTTCTTTTAACTTTTATTTTGGGTTGGTTCAGGGGTACACATGCAGGTTTGTTATACAGCTAAAATTGTGTCATGGGGGTTTGGTGTGCAGATTATTTTTTTCACTGCAGTACTAATCACGGCACCAAAAAGTTACTTTTTCTGACCCTCTTAGTCCTCCTACCCTCCACCCTCAACTAGGCCTCAGTGTCTTTTGATACCCTCTGTGTTCATGTGTTCTTATTATTTAGCTCTTATTTATAAATAATAACATGCATTTGTTTTTCTGTTTCTGCATCAGTTTTCTAAGAATAATGATCTCCAGCTTCATGTTGCTGCAAAGGACATAATCTTTTTTTGTTTGTTTGTTTTTATGGCCACAGAGTATTCCATGTTGTTTTTGTAGCATATTTTTTGTTTGTTTTGAAACACAGTCTTGCTCTGTCACTCAGGCTAGAGTGCAGTGGCACAATCTCGGCCCACTATAACCTCCACCTCCCAGTTCAAGTGATTCTCTTGTCGCAGCCTCCAGAGTAGCTGGGATTACAGGCATTTGCCACCACACCTGGCTAATTTTTTATTTTTAGTATAGATAAGCTTTCGCCATGTTGGCCAGGCTGGTCTTGAACGCCTGACTTCAGGTGATCCACTGCATTGGCCTCCCAAAGTGCTGGAATTACAGGAGTGAGCCACCGCACCTGGCCCATATTTTGTTTTTGTTTTTTTTTTTTTTTTGAGACGGAGTTTCGCTCTTGTTACCCAGGCTGGAGTGCAATGGCGCGATCTCGGCTCACCGCAACCTC
>NW_016107353.1:10902653-10930921 GCF_001604975.1 Cebus imitator
AGGATGGTCTCGATCTCTTGACCTCGTGATCCACCCGCCTCGGCCTCCCAAAGTGCTGGGATTACAGGCTTGAGCCACCGCGCCCGGCCTAAACTTGTTTTAGTTCCTTACGGATTCTGAATATTAGACCTTTGTCTGAAGGTCAAAGGTTTGCAGTAGTTTCAATAGTTTCAAATATTTTGAAATAGTTTGCAAATATTTTCTATTATTCTGTAGGTTGTCTCTTTACTGTGTTGATAGTTTCCTTTGCTGTGAAGATCTTTAGTTTAATTAGGTCCCATTTGTCAATTTTTGCTCAGTTTCTTTGTCTAGAATGATACTTCTTACCTTCCAGGTTTTTAAAAAAAATTTTTTTTATTTTAAGATTAACATTTAAGCCTTTAATTTACCGTGGGTTGATTTTTTTACATGGTGTTACAAAACGGTCCAGTTTCAATCTTCTACATAGTGCCAGCTAGTTATTCCAGCACCATTTATTAAATAGAAAATTCTTCCCACATACCTATTGTCACCTTTGTTGAACATCAGTGGTTGTAGGTCTGTGGCATTATTTCTGGGCTCCCTATTCTGTTGCATTGTCCTATGAGTTTGTTTTTATGCCAGTACCATGTTGCTTTGTTACTGTAGCCCTGCTGTACAGTTTGAAGTCAGATACTTTACTGCCTCCAACTTTGTTGTTTTTGCTTATGACCGCCTTGGCTATTTGGTTTTTTTTTTGTTTTTTTAAATTTCATGTGAATTTTAAAATAGTTTGTTTTTTAAAATAGTTCTGTTTAAAAATATTTTTGTGATTTGACTAAATTAGCATTGCATATAAATTTAAGCAGTATGATCATTTTTATGATAGTGATCTTTTTTATTCATGAGCATAAAATGGTTTTTCATTTGTGTCATCTCTAGCTTTAAGCATTGTTTTGTAATTCTTGTCATAGATCTTTCACCTTTCTGATTATCTGTATTTCTAGATATTTTATTATTTTCTGTGGCAGTTGTGAATGAGATTGTGCTTTTGATTTGGATTTGGCCTAGATGTTCTTGATGTATAGGGTTGCTACTAATTTTTGTACATTTATTTTGTATCCTGAGACTGTACTGAAGTTGTCAGTTTAAAGAGCTTTTCTCCCGTGAGCATATGGGTTTCCTGATGTAGAATTATGTTGTTTGCAAATAGGAGTAGTTTTACTTCCTCTCTTATTGTTTGGATGCCTTTTATTTGTATGTTTTGGATGATTGCTCTAGCTAGGACTTCTAATTTTATGTTGGATAGTAGTGTTGAGAGAAGCCATCATTGTCTTGTGCCAGTTTTCAAGAAAGAATGCTTCCAGGTTCTGTCTATTCAGTATGTTTTCTGTGGGTTTGTCATAGATAACTTACTATTTTGACGTATGTACCTTCAATGCCTAGTTTGTTGAGGGTTTTTAACATAAAAATTGTTAAGTTTTATTGAAAGCTTTTTGTGTATCTATTGAGATAATCTTGTGGTTTCTGTCTAATTCTGTTTATGTGATGAATCACATTTATTTATATGTGTGTGTCAAACAAACCTTATATTCCCAAAATAAATTGTAGTTGATCATAGTGGGTTAGCTTTTTGATACGCTGCCGGATTTGCTTTGCCATAAGTTTGTTGAAGATTTCTTATTTTTCTTTTTCTTTTTTTTTTTTTTTGAGATGGAGTCTTGCTGTGTCACCCAGGCTGGAGTGCAGTGGTACGATCTTAGCTCACTGTAACCTCTGCCTCCCAGTTCAAGCGATTCTCCTGCCGAGTAGCTGGGATTACAGGCATGCGCCACCATGCCCAGCTAATTTTTTTGTTTTGTTTTTAGTGGAGACGAGGTTTCATTATGTTGGCCAGGCTGGTCTTGAACTCCTGACCTCAGGTAGTCCACCCACCTTGGCTTTTCAAAGTTCTGAAATTACAGGCATGAGCCACTGTGCTCGGCCATTTGTTAAAGATTTTTGCATTAATGTTCATCAGGGATATTGGCCTGAAGTTTCCTTTTTTTGTTTTATCTCTGTTAGGTGTTGGTGTTGGAATGATGCTGTTCTTACATAATGAGTTGGAGAGGAGTTTCTTCTTTTTAATCTTTTGAAATTGTTTTAGTAGAAATAATATCAGCTCCTATTTGTACATCTGGTAGAATTCCACTCTGAATCTGTCTGGTTCTGAGCTTCATTTGGTTGGTAGGCTATTTATTACTAATTCAATTTTTGATCTTCTTATTTATCTATTTAGGGCTTTGATTTTTGTGTGTGTGTGTGTGAATAGTCTTGGGAGGATGTATTTGTTCAAAAATTTTTAAAAATTTCTTCTAGATTTTTTTGTTTATTTGCATAAGGGTTTTCATAGTAGACTTTAGTATATTTTTGTGGGGTCAGTGGTAATGTCTCTTTTCATTTCTAATTGTGTTTATTTGGATCTTCTTTATTAATTTAGTTAGTAGTTTATCTTATTTTTTATAGGTTTAATACCTGGATTTCTTGATATTTTATAGTTTTTCATTTCTAAATCTCCTTCGGTTTACATCTGATTTTGGTTATTTCTTGCCTTTTTCTGCCTTAGGGGTTGATTTGCTTTTGCTGCTCTTAGCCTTATTTATGATGTCAGGTTGTTTTNTTATTGTATTTTAGGTTTTGGGGTACATGTGAAGAACGTGCAAAATTGTTGCATAGGAACACACATGGCAGTGTGATTTGCTGCCTTCCTCCCCATCACCTACATGTGGCATTTCTCCCCCTGCTATCCCCCCCAGCTCCCCACCCCCCGATGTCAGGTTGTTAAACTGAGATCTTTCTAATTTTTTGATGTGAAGATTTAATACTATAAATTTTTCTTTTAACACTACCTTAGCTATAGTTCAAGGATTCTGTTGTTATATTTTTGTTCTTATATGTTTCAGAAAACTTGATTTCTGCCTTAATTTTATTGTTTAGCAAAAAGTTATTCAAGTGCAGGTTTAATTTTTATTCAATTGTATTCCAGTTGTTTTATTGGCATTGAATTATATTTTTCTCAAGCTGTGGTCTGTGTGTGTGTGGTTGTATAATTCTGGATTTTTTAGTTTCCTGAGAATGGTTTTATTTCTGACTGTGTGGTCAATTTTAGAGCATGTGCCACGTGAGGATGAGAAGAATGTTTTAGATGAAGAGTTCTGTAGATGTTTATTAGGGCTGTTTGGTCAAGCGTTGAGTTCAGGTCCTAAAGATCTTTGTTAATTTTCTTCTTCAATTATCTGTCCATTAGTGCCTGTGAGATGTTGTAGTCTCTGATTATTATTGTGTCAGAATCTAAGTCTCTTCATAGTTTTGTAATAGCTTGCTTTATTCATGTGAACCCATGGATTTTTTTTTTTTTTTTTTTTTTTTTTGAGACAGTGTTTCACTCTTGTTACCCAGGCTGGAGTGCAGTGGCGCGATCTTGGCTCACCGCAACCTCCGTCTCCTGGGGTCAGGCAATTCTCTTGAGTAGCTGGGATTACAGACACGCACCACCATGCCCAGCTGATTTTTTGTAGTTTTAGTGGAGACGGGGTTTCACCATGTTGACCAGGATGGTCTCGATCTCTTGACCTCGTGATCCACCCGCCTCGGCCTCCCAAAGTGCTGGGATTACAGGCGTGAGCCGGATTTTTTTTTTTTTATAACAACTTTCTCTGTTTGGCTTCTCCCCCCAAAAACATTCTTTCAAGTGCACAGTGTGCAAAATTCAGATGTCCAAGGGTTCAAGAACTTGTCCAGAGACCTGGCTGTTGTAAGACAAAATACAAATTAGAAATAGGCTTTATTCTCATATGTGAAAATAAGTGTGAAAATAAGGGATGATAACTTGCTAATTTTAAAAAACATTTAGATTATATGTATATATTTCCTCTGCTTTTTGAAGTATAAGTAAATCATATTAACAATGAAACAAACATTTTGTCATTCTTTTTGAGTCAGAATTGTCTTTATCTGGGACCTGAGATTCATACTTTGTTTTTGCCTTGGCAAAATATTTTTTTTTTTTAATCTTTAGTCTTTGAAGTAGACACAAATTTGTTCAGAGTAAAGTGCATTTCAAGAGCACAAAAAAGTTGAGCACAAAGATAGGATTAAATTTAGCAATACAGAATAATAAAGACTAAATGATACCGAGTAAGTTTTTTGGCAGAAACCTGGTTATCCAAGGTGATTATTTTCAGGCTGACATACTTATACTGCAAAAGCCAGAAGAGCATATAAACTGAACAGTGGAGGCTGTTGTACTTGGGTTACTTCAGTACAGTTAGCATAGTTACGTGTAGTGTTTGTAGACAACCTGCATTTATATAAATTAAACAGTATTTTCTACAATAGTATGGATATAAGGCCACAATATTTACTTTGAATACATTTGTTAGTTATTTTAATATTGTTATTCATACTTTAGAAATATAGTGTTTTAACTAAATTATAGTTCAGAAAATTTATTTATTTTTTTTATTTTCAGTATCATTTAATTATTTAATACTTTGAGGGACATTTCCTTTTCCTTTAACAAAAAGAATAGAAGTGATATTAAATACTGCTACTGGAAAATTAAGAGCTTTTCTGTAAAATCCTATGAAATTAAAGTTAAATTATTACTGAATACATGAAGTCTTATTTTTAAAAATGCAAAAGAAGCCAGACAATAGACTTAACAACCATGAAGCAAACCCACTTCCCTCTAAAGCAAGAATTTCCTTTGCTTTCTAAATATCCCTTTAGAAAAGCCCCTCTCTAAATTAACAATTTGGAATACCGAGAAGAAGGTACAGAACAGGAACATGAGCGGATCGTCGGATGTATCTGATATATCTGTTTTTACTCCCTGGTGACTAAAATGAACTCCACAGGAGCAGGCAAGGAAGAAAACAATACAATCTCCTGATGTACGGTTGTCACAGACACAGAGCAGTCTGCTGCTGTGACTCTCTCTGCCTGTGACCTGAGGGTCAGTTGCTTCATTAGATGCAATGGAAATAAAACTGACCAGGATCTGAAGAGAAATTTTAAAATGGAAGGTACACTCAACAGTTTTTACTTTTGGTGAAGTCATATGGTTTCCACCACTGAGCAAACTGCAGTGTTTTTTTCCTCTGATCCTCAAAGCTTTCTTGGAAGCCTTTCCTCCAAAGTCGTGGTTCTATATCCAACATCCCACCAATGATTTCCTTTCCAAAGTAATGAGAGAATCTGTGCTGATCTTCAGTGACAGAGGCAAACCCTCTGTGAAGGCCAAAATCCACAGAGAATAAGGTAACCCTTTGGGTACAGACCTTCTGGTATCTTTTGAAGAGAGATCTATCAACTTCTTGTTCATGGACCACTCTTCATCAGATTCTATTAAGGCTTTCTTAAAATAGATGGGAGCCATATCACCCACTTCCTTGGATACAGTAATACATTCATAAACCTTGTGATACTGTTTCTTTATGCTCATTTTAGTTTCTAAAAAGATACAGTCTAATCCTTTATTTTCAAACATCTTTACCAATGATTTTCTGAACATCTGGATTTCCTCCCAGATGCCTTCATCCAGTAAAGTAACTGCTTTGTGGTGCTGCAAAGGGACTATCAGGCAGTGCCCCTCAGTAAGAGATGGTACATTGGGTAAACATAAATAAACCTTAACATCTATTGAAACAATAAGATGCTTGGGAAATTGAGAGCTGTCCAAACAATACAAACATTTTTCCATTTGTGCAGCAAGACTCCAATGTTCAGCAATAGCTTTTTTCCACTGGTTCTCTTCCTCTTCACCAAGACATTCTCTCTCAGCTGCTTTAGAGACAAACATGTCTTCCAGGGTATAATAGTCTAGATGCCATTCTCATGGAGAGCTTGTTTTGGATTTTCTGCTGTTCCCATCTTTTCATTTTTGACTAAATCATTTAGGCTTAGATTATCATCATCGTGAAAGTATCTGGCCCTTTCTTTTTCCTCTTGGATTGAAAGCATTTGTGTCTTTCTTCTTCCTCCTTGTGATTCCAGAGATTTTCCTGCTGTGTTCACAGGCCATTCTCTACCAGACTGATCTGTTCTGACAAGGATTACTTCTTGCTGGTCTTCATTCTCTACCCCAGATTTTTTTTATGTCTGTGTTACAGTTTCTTTGAATTTATTTGCCTTTTGAAGTTGAGCTTTAAGTTGTTCAGCTAATTCCATATCCCCCATCATCTCTGCTTTCATAATCTTGGCTCCCAACTTGTTCTTCTCATCAGCACTCAGGATGTGAATGTACTCATGCTCTGGACTGCCAGCAAATGTAGACGTTGTGTCCTGCAGATGTTTTTTTTGTAGGGTCATCTCTGAAGCCTTCTTCTTGTGATTTTTGTCTCATATCTTCTGGAATGTGTTGTTATTCATTGGTACTGGTTTCCAGTGGCTTTTGATTTGACTGTTTCTTGTCTCCTCTCCCATCAGAGTGACTCCATGTTAATCTTTCTTCACTGTTCTCAGTGGGTTTTCTAAAACCACTATGCAAAGAACCCTGAGCTACCAATGCTGAAGATGAACTAGATGGTTCACATTTTCTGCCCTTGCTGTGAAATGACAGTTCTTCATCATCAGAGGATCTCAAGAATTTAGCTCTCAAATTTCCAGAAGAAAACTCTTGATTTTGCCTTGGGTTAGATTCCCTTCTATATGTTTCTAAAGACCCAGGTATCTTATCTTTTTCATCACCAATAAATTTATAATCATTGCTATTTTTTGCAGTATCTGTTGTAGCATATCTATCCCTTGAACTGTTGTCATATTTGACTAAGGCTGATTTTCTACTTTCTTGACTATTTTGTGCTTTATCTGAATATTTGGGTTTCCTCCACTATTCTTGTCTATAATCTTCTTTTATGGATGCAGCTTTTTTAGCGTCTTCTAATTTCAAATGAAATATTTCCATTGACCCATACCTTTCGGCTACAATGTCCTCAAAGTTTCTATTTTGTTTTTCAGCTTGTTCCTTCATTCTTAGATAAGACTTCCTTAGCCAACTTCATCCACCATCTTCTACCACTGAAACTTTAGTAATCTATGACACACTGCAGTTTTTGGGTGGAAGACCTGTACCACTATCCTTCTAGTACATATTCAATTCTCTTTCCTTCAGTTTGGACTGTTCAAGTGCTTGGGCTTTCTCTTGCTCTTATTTTCCTCATAGTCTCCTTTTCAGTTTTGAGTGATGAGGATGACACAGTTTTAACAGACATAAAATCAACAGTCATCCACTCATCCCTCTTGATAATTTGGGTGTCATCTTTTTTTGACTTTTCATCTTTCACTTTCCAGGCCTTTTCCTTGTCAGGAGTCCGGGATGGAACAGCCTCAACCCACTCATCTTCAGAGCTTGATGAGCTATGAGATGACTCATTGTTTTTTTTTTTTTTTTTCATATTTCTGTTTCTTGCCCTTTTTTTCTTCTCTTTCTTTGCTTTTTTAGCTGAATAGCAACCTGTATCAATGCTGGGAAGTAAAATCAGCATGCTTATTATATATTGATGGGATATTTATTTTTTGTTTTATTTATTTATTTGAATGCTTGTCTTTTTTCTTCTTTTTCTTCATAGAGTGTTCCTGTGAGAATTGTTTGAGTCACTCATTCACATCAGGTAGCATCCATGTGTCCTCACCCTGAAGTCGCTTAAGTTCTTTATTCCTTTCTTCTTTTTCATTTATTTATTTATTTATTTATTTATTTATTTTTATTTTTTTTTTTTGAGACGGAGTTTCACTCTTGTTACCCAGGCTGGAGTGCAATGGCACTATCTCGGCTCACCGCAACCTCCGCCTCCTCGGTTCAGGCAATTCTCCTGCCTCAGCCTCCTGAGTAGCTGGGATTACAGGCACGTGCCACCATGCCCAGCTAATTTTTTGTAGTTTTAGTAGAGACGGGGTTTCACCATGTTGACCAAGGGTCTTGATCTCTTGACCTCGTGATCCGCCCGCCTCGGCCTCCCAAAGTGCTGGGATTACAGGCGTGAGCCACCGCGCCCGGCCTTTCTTCTTTTTCAAAATTGGCTTTAGCATGTGTTCCTGAAACAGGAAAGTTTCATTTCAGATACAGCAGTAGCAATGACTGAGGCTGAGAGACATGATGACAGAATCCTTAAAAGCCACTGGGGACCTAGCGCAACACCTCGGCTCTGGCATTCTGGGTCTGTTCTTTCCGCTCTTCGATACTGTTTGTACTTTCAAATCTAGCAGTAGCAGCTGCCATACTTGTTGCCATCGTAAAGCCAGTTTAGACAATTTTTAAAAATCTTACATACATTATGACTAGTACATAAAATTATTCATACCTATATAATTATATCTAATATTCAAAAAAATACCATTAAATTGTTACAGTAGATATTAATCTGACATGCTTATTTATTTATCCAATAGGAATAATGATAGGTAAGCATAATTTTAGTGTCTTATATTTTACCAAATTGATAAGCTGCTATTACAGGACAAATAAAGACAGGTGATGTGGCTACCCAAAAACCATGATAGCTCTCTAGTTAGCTATGTTGCAAGCTCTAATATATTCTAGTATATATTAGTCAAATTTCAATTTTTTATAAAAAAGTGCTGGTGGAAGTTGTCATATATATTCTAATATAGATCCCACATTCAATGGTTAGGAAATAAGAGAGCAGCAGAGATGGAAGATAAATCTTTTAAAATTCTGCTGAGAGCTGGGCAGGGTGGCTCATGCCTATAATACCAGGACTTTGGGAGGCTAAGGTGGGTGTATCACCTGAGGTCAGGAGTTTGAGACCAGCCTGGACAACATGATGAAACCCCATCTCAACTAAAAATACAAAATTAGCCAGTGTGGTGGCATGTGCTTATAGCCCCAGCTATTTGGGAGGCTGTGACAGGAGAATCACTTAAACCCAGGAGGCGGAGGTTGCAGTGAGCCAAGATTGTACCATTGCACTCCAACTACCCTGGCTAACAAGAACAAAACTCCATCTCAAAAAAAAAGAAATTCTGCTGAGAATATGCCCCCTTTATTCATAATGCTCATGTTTCTCTTGCTGAGAGTAGCTATGCATTTTGGGTGTTTGGAGAGAAATTCTTTTTAGAGGAATATTTTCTGGCGGACTTGATCAAACTTATATTTAATCTCAGTTACTTTTTAAGACACTTTTAACTTACTTCTCTCAATATAATCTTTCTCAGAATGAGAGCTCTTTTTCTCTCAAATGCGTTGTGTCTATTTCAGAAGCCCTATTAGTATCCATGGTGTCCGTGAAAGACATAGGCTGTCACAATGAAAACTCTCAGTGCTATCTCTATCTGGATTCATGCTAAAATCCAGGAGGAGTTTTTTTCATGTCACCATTATAAATAAAAACTGAGGCTGAAACACTGTTCCTTTTTCCATTATTGTGAAGGTGTAAGTCTGCCCAGGACACCAGCAGGCTCTCCTTCTGCAGTTCAAGCTTCACTGTCTGAAGTGGCACTGGAGTGCTGCTGTGGCAATTGGGGTTCACCTAAGATGTGAGTTTTTAGCTGTGAGTGCTGTGCTGTGGGCTGTGGCTCAGTGGCAGATGGTAGGGGTCTAGAGAGTACATTAGCCACCAGGAGAGGGAAAGCGGGAGTGTCCTAGTTCAGTGCTTAGGGAGTAGAGAACTATTGCTTTAAAATGTAAATAGCCAAAAAGTCAGCACTCTTATCAACTATTTTTATAGAAGAATGAAAGCCTACCTTCAGCAGGCACTGAGGTTCAAGTTGCAAATCTACCTCCAGTCATGAAGATGTGAAAAGTTTATTTTGTTATTGATTATAATCAGTTAGCATATACAGATGACCTTTCCAACTACCTGGTGAATTTAGGATGAACTATGCATGACATGGTGATATAAATTCTTCTACTCGTGGACTAATTATGTTGACTGTCTTTCTGTCTTTGCAATATCTTGAGCAGATTGACTTTAATACATGTCACATTCACATTTAATTGTGTATTAAACAGTATACTTTCTGTTCTATTATTGTGGAGTTTTCTGGGGCTGAAGAAAAATTTGCTTTTAGTTATATTTCCCAAACCCTGTCTAGAATTACCAGACATAATATAAACACATAAGGTGCCAACTAAGCTTTACTCTAGGTGGGCCTTTCCCACTCAGGCTTCCAGTCAATTCACAATTGTGCTGCAAAGTACATGCTATCCCCTAAATATGCAGGTGTAATTGTATCTCTGCCTACTTGTTATCTATTATCCACTACAATCACTTTTAGAGAGGTTAGACCAGAATCTACAAACTTTATAGGTCAGATATTAACCATTTTAACTTTTTCAATGACTTGTGTCTTCAGACCTGAAACTGATTCAGTGACAATGGGGCACAGAAACCCAATCAGAGTAACATGTGTGCATTATGTAGACATGAGAATCTCCACTTCTCCCTCCCTCCTTATGCTAAAATGCCCACAGATGTTTAGGTGACACCTGCTGCTACTTATCCAAGCTGCAGTCACACGATCTCAGCTCACTGCAACCTTCGCCTCCTGCGTTTCAGTGACTCTTCGGTCTCAGCCTCCTGAGTAGCTAGGAGTACAGGCACATGCCACCATGCCCAGCTAATTTTTTGTATTTTTAGTGGAGATGGGGTTTCACCATGTTAGCCAGGATGGTCTTGATCACCTGATCTCCTGATCTACCTGCCTCAGCCACCCAAAGTGCTGGGATTACAGGCGTGAGCCATTGTGTCTGGCTGCAGCTCCAAATTCTAAACCTACGTTTTGAGAATTCAAAAGAAAAAGGGAAGTTTTTACCTGAGGAATGCAAGTCCTTTTAGTTATCAAACTCAGACATTAAAATGAAGCACAATTACATCTTTCTCCCTTGTTTCAACTATTTATCTCTTGAAACTGTTCACTATTGCCACAAGTAACTGTAAATTAAACTAAAAATAGCTATAAATTAGAGTCCAGACAACTTGAATATTTCATCTCAAGTTAAAATCCTTAAGCTTGACCTAAATAAACTGTCTGCTTATGTTCATGTTGTGTCAGCTTTTTTAAGGCAAAATATTTAGAATGTTCTAGAGCAGACTTGATAAGGGGATCTCTTCTTTGATTTTACTCTACTTGCTCTAACATCTAAAAATGCAGAGTGAGGTTGATTTCACCTAGAATCTGCAAATAAGGTCTGATCTCTGCTTGGGATTTACAAGGCAGGGTCAGACTTTTGATTGAGAATTTACAGAAAAGCAACAAAAGTCATTTTCTGTACTATGTGATATCAACATAGATATTTTAAATTCCTCTTTTGAGAGTGGCTCATTGACCTTTTCACATCTTCTTTATTAACCTGCTACAGTTATATGAGAGGCTCCAGGAGTAAATAGAATCTGATGACAGACTCTGTATGTGTAAACTGCATCTTAAGAGTGAGAGATCAAGGCCACAAAGTATCCCGAGCCACAACCACAACTATACCTACCTGTAAAATGTGATACTGGAGTAGAGTATTCTTGTCCTTCTACTTACCCAAGAGCTAGCAAATCAGGATGGTCAATCCAGGTTCTGGAGTTCAACCAAGGTAGTTCCATTTCTTATTTAGAATCGTTCTGAGCCTTCTTTGCCTTGCTTATCATTGGACCATCACCCTAGAGTCAATGAGAACCCTCTCACAATCACTTACATGTCTTTGATACATTGATAATGTCCAGAACAAAATTATGTCAGGCTGACAAGAACGATTAATTCTGCTTCTGTCTCAGTGTAAGAGAAATGAGTCATCCTATGTGTGTTTCTCCCCTGATACAGGAAGTATCTTTGGTTGGTACCCAGATGAGAGTTTTTCCAGTTCCTGGGTTCTTGGATAAAAAATGAGGAGCTCTGGAGACTCAAACAGATAAACTAATTGCATCCATTTTATATAGTCATAAGAAAAATAGATGAAGCAGGTGGGGTGCAGTAGCTCATGCCTGTAATCCCAGCACTTTGGGAAACCAAGGCGGGTGGATCATCTGAGGTCAGGAGTTTGAGACCAACCTAGACAACATGGTAAAATCTCATCTCTACAAAAATACAAAAATTAGCTGGTCATGGAGGCTCATGCCTGTAGTTCCAGCTACTTAGGAGACTGAGGCAGGTAAATCACTTGAACCTGGAGATGGAGGCTGCAGTAAACTGAAATCATGCTGTTGCCTTCCAGCCTAGGCAACAGAGTAAGACTCGGTCTCAAAAAAAGAAGAATCAGTCATTGTCCCCACCATCCTGGAAGTTTTAGTCTAGACTAGCAACTGGATAAATGGTTGAATTATGCATCATATGGTGGGTACAATAAATAGATATGTACAAATAACTTGGGCTTTATTTGGGCCACTTTCTTTATATTGTGATTTCTGATGTTACCCAGGCTGGAGTGCAGTGGTGCTATCTCGGCTCACTGCAACCTCTGCCACACAGGTTCAAGTGATTCTCCTGCCTCGGCCTCCTGTGTAGCTGGGATTACAGGCATGCACCATCATCCTTGGCTAATTTTTGTATTTTTAGTAGAGACAGGGTTTCACCATGTTGTTCAGCCTGGTCTTGAACTCCTGACCTCGTGATCCACCCACCTCAGCCTCCCAAAGTTGTGGGATTACAGTCGTGAGCCACTGCTCCTGGCATATTATTTGTGTTTCTTTTACCCTGCTAAGAATACGTATTTTTCTTCTAAAATATTATTCTAGAAAACCTTAAGGGCATTTTTTTTAATTGCTTATTAGTATATAATATAAAGTTTACAGGGCAGTGTCTGAAAAAGATTAAAATTACACAAACTCAGATTTAAGTTTCTCTTAAGTAAGCTTAAAAAAAAAAAAGAACTGGGGCCGGGCGCGGTGTCTCACGCCTGTAATCCCACCACTTTGGGAGGCCGAGGCGGGTGGATCATGAGGTCGAGACCATCCTGGTCAAAATGGTGAAACCCCGTCTCTACTAAAACTACAAAAAATTAGCTGGGCGTGGTGGCGCGTGCCTGTAATCCCAGCTACTCAGGAGGCTGAGGCAGGAGAATTGCCTGAACCCAGGAGGCGGAGGTTGCGGTGAGCCGAGATCGCGCCATTGCACTCCAGCCTGGGCAACAAGAGCGAAACTCCGACTCAAAAAAAAAAAAAGAACTGAAAATACCTTCCAGTGGTATAGAGAACAGAATTATACATTGGCTCTACACCCTGCCCCAGCCATGTTCCTAGTCACGCTTTTTTGAGGCCTTATTTATATCTGGCCCTACCCTGGAGTCTTGCCTCACAGAACTGATTAGAAGAGATCAGAGTTTTGGGTTATGAATTTTGTTGCCTTCTTAGAGCTGGTGCTCAAAATTTTCTGGAGCCCAAAAGCAGATAAATGGGAAATAAAAAGTATGTATTATATGGTCTTTTTAATTTTTTTATTAAAACGAGTGCTTGCAGCGACATTCCATTTGGCTACTTGTTTTCTGTTCCTGCAGATCTAGTAGCTGATTCACAAGTCACAAGAAAGTAAATATAAACACAATAAAAATTTATGTAAATTGCTTTAAACTCTTTCCACCTGTATTCCCCTCATTTGTCTATAGTTAGCTTTTATTCTATGCATTTTTTGAAAAAAATTAATGACAGATAAACAGAAATAGAAATAAAAATGTTAGATCTTCTATTTAAAGCCTTGGAATTATTGAACACTTAGTATCAATTCACAGGGTGTTATTAGTATTAAATCACATAATGTGCTGTCATAGTGTTCTGTAACATCCTTTTGAGCACATAATACTTGCTTAATAAATATTGCGTTAGTTCATGTGCATACGTTGTTTCCAAATGCAAACTTACTCAGAAATTGCTGCTTTCTGTTTTCTCTGTAAACTTTAAAGAGTCAGCAAAGAATATAATACTTTAAGACAAAGAATGATTATCTTTATTTGTACCAGAAGTATTTGTGTTGTGATAAGACTGCTGAGTATAAGGGACTCTGTGTTGTGCTTCATTTCTCTAACTAATACTAATTGCCCTGTGGGAGAAACATCATTATTGATAGGGCACTTGTTTAAAAGACCCATTTATGGACCCTTTCCATACCTGCAGAATTATATTTCACAGAGTGGGGCCAAAATTGCTAAGTGATTTATAAGCTCATTAGAGCTTGAGAGGAAATGCTTATTAAGGAGTTATCAGCCCAGGCTTTTAATTAGTATCACCTAGCTATTTTGCAGAACTCTCCTTACTTGTGCCCTTTTCATAGATTCTGTTTATTGTTCTGAGTGGAAGTGTTATGAGTCCTTTATTATGCTGGCAACCGAGAGGTGGCTAACGCCCAAAATTCTCTTGGCCCCAAGGAAAGCGTTAAGGGCTTTCTTATACCCTAGTTTGAAAAGGGAGAGGGATTCTAGCTGAAGCAAATTTTATCACAGAAGCTGAGCAAGCAAAACGTTAAAAGATAAACTAGTACATGAGAAATAAAACAGTACCAGGTGCAAGGCTAGAGCTGTCATATAAAGACATACAACTTATAGATATGGGGGCTCTGGGTACTCGACAGCACCTGCATTACCAGGCTCTGCTGGAACTGCTTAACTCAGCCTCTTATCAGCAGATGCACTCCAGGATGTGTTATCCTGCCCCAGCTACATACTACAGTTACATACTTAATGAGGGGAATAACTAAAATGAAAAAGCTAAGATGGAGTCTGTCCAGCTCAAGAAGCTAACATGAGGCCTGAACAGCTCTTAGCTAAGGAGAAAGTCAGTTTAAGCTGACAAACAGGTTATCACAGAAGCATCCATGTTGTTTTCGTTGTCTCATGTGACTCTAAGGTAAGGCAAAAATTAAGTATGAGGAAGGAGTTCAAAATCCATTCATGAGAGCTAAGTTCCATTTTTGCATTAAAGGGTGGTCCAAGAACCTGCTCTGTTTGGATTTGGTAGGTAGAGGACAGTGTGGCCCATATTTCCATTATTGTTGCAGAAATTGCTGGTGTCTATGTCAGGGGATGGCTCCTGAAAACAAAAAAAAAAGAGAAGCATACTTTTATCTCTGTGGAGCAGCTCATTGTTTCTGAATCTCTTCTGCTGTAAAGGATAGAAATGGGTGACATTTTTCTGTCTTGGTCTTTCTGCCTGTGGATGTGGTGATAGCAGGTAGACCTGTGGTGCTCACACTTTTAAGGGCATATTCTCAATATGCCACTGTAATTTGTCCAGGGAATTTCATCTGAGAAAAAATCCTAGAGAAGGAGAAGAAAGTGAAAAAAAAAATGGCCTTTTTTATTTCAGCTAAACATGTCTCAGATCAAGATCTGTGTCTACTCTGCTTTCTGAAATGCCATGCATTTAGTACTTGCAAAGCTGTACATCACTACTTGTGCTTTTCCTCCCTAATGAGTTTGTCTTAAGTACTTTAAAAATTCTTATGATAGTCAAAGTCTCTGAAAAATATATATATTTTTCTATATACTAGAGCCTTCTCTGCATTATGGCTTCTTATAGCCATGCAGAAATCTCACCATGAATTTATAATCTGCAGTATTAAAAATGTTCCCTTTGTGGCTGTTGAACATGGGAAGGTGTGGATACTCAAAATTCCTACTAAGGGAATCCTGGGGTTTTTAGTGAAGACAGAGGACATATAATGTTGAGGTTTCATCTTTGTTCTTTATTGTATCTTTGCAGTACAGGATTAAGAAAATGCTCATTGAAGCAGTATGGTATTTATTACCCAGAAAATTCTAAAAAAAATTAGGAGATATCTGCTCTCAAGGGTGCTAAAGAAAGACTATTTAAAATCACTATTAAAAATTACAGAACAGGACTGGGTACCGTGGCTCATGCCTGTAATCCCAACACTTTGGGTGGCTCAGGCAGGTGGAACAACTGAGGTTGGGAGTTTGAGACCACCCTGACCAACATGAAGAAACCCCATCTGTACTAAAAATACAAAATTAGCCAGGCATGATGGTGCATACCTGTAATCTCAGCAACTCAGGAGATTGAGGCAAAAGAATCACTTGAACCCAGGAGGTGGAGGTTATGATGAGCCAAGATCACATCATTGCACTCTTGTTGCCTGGGCAACAAGAATAAAACTCCATCTCAAAAACAAAAAAAAAATTACAGAACATGGAAGATATCTGTATCTTAAACTTTCCATGAAACTGATGTTTCTTTATATTAAATTCAGACTGTAATTTACCTTTTAGGGGGCAGTAATGGTGTGTCCTTCTGGGCACATTAGGACATCATAAAATTTTGTTCTATTGCAGTTGATGTTAATAAATCACTTGGTTGATAAGCTCTCTGACACTTTTTTTTTTTTAACTGTAGAATTAGTTATTTTCCTCTTCATCATCAAGTATCTTATGTAGCTGATGTGAAGAAACCATCACATTTAATCTGACAGTTGCCCTTCTTTCTTAGGCTTTCTTTGCATTTATCTGTTTTTGGAAAATGAAGGCTCTCATCTTTGTTTACAAATTAGAAAAACTGAGAAAAACACAGGCTCATTTAATTACTGGATATTTGAAAAACAGTCTTTTGGGGCCAAAAACGTTGAATACTGATGAGTTTGTCAGAAATGCAGCAACTCAGACTTTATCCCAAATCTCTAAAAAAAACAAAACAAACTGCATTAAGATCTCCAGCTTATTGTACACATTAAAATTTGAGTGATACCTTCTAACTCAGCATGTCTATTCCATCTGAATTATATACACAACCATGTCTTTTCCATCTAAAAAATACACACAGTTAATACTGTCTGATGTAAATATAGCACTCAACCTTGTACATATTAATGTTTATGCCCTGAATATTATACTTTATTATCCAGAAAAATATTATATATACACTGATATTGATCTTATACCACTCTTTTTTTCTCGGATTAGATAATACATTAGAGAATATTTTTGTGTTGAAAATTATTTTATTAATTTTAGTCACTCATAAGTCAGAACCAGTTCTCTTTACTGTCTCTGTTTTACCTTGAGTCAAATTAAAAATTTTCCTCATGACCACTTGGTAAATATATATGTTTGTGTGTGTTTTGCAGGGACCATTGACATTTATGGATGTGGCCATAGAATTCTCTCTGGAGGAGTGGCAATGCCTGGACACGGCACAGCAGAATTTATATAGGAGTGTGATGTTAGAGAACTACAGACACCTGGTCTTTCTGGGTGAGAATAACTTTGATATGCAATTCCTAGAGTCCTAGTATACCCCATAGGTTTAATTTCTTTTTTGTATCATTTATTTTTTTTTTTTGGTGATTTATGCTTGTAGATTTCTGTTTTCAAGAAAATTGTAGAATTTTTCCTTGTAGAAAAAAATTTCTTCAAGATGTTTTATTTATTTATTTATTTATTTATTTGAGACGGAGCTTCACTCTTGTTACCCAAGCTGGAGTGCAATGGTGCGATCTCGGCTCACCACAACCTCCGCCTCCTGGATTCAAGCAAGTCTCCTGCCTCAGCCTCCCGAGTAGCTGGGACTACAGGCAGATGCCACCATGCCCAGCTAATTTTTGTATTTTAGTAGAGATGGGGTTTCACCATGTTGACCAGGATGGTCTCGATCTCTTGACCTCGTGATCCACCCGCCTCGGCCTCCCAAAGTGCTGGGATTATAGATGTGAGCCACCATGCCCGGCCTAAGATGTTTTATCTTGACCTGAACTTACCACATTTCTTGAGCTGATCTGTCTCCTTCGCTTTAGATTAGTGGTAATTTCAAAAGTTTACTGGCATAAAATATTGTTGCTCACACCTTAAAATCTAATTGCCACCACTAATTTTAATTCAATAGTACCAGGTAATAAAATTAAGAACTTACAAAATTAAAATACTTTCTACATATTTAGAAATTAGTGTTGTAAATTGGTATTTTGGGATAAATGTATTAGAATATTCTATTACATCCTCTTTACTGAGCACATTACTGAGTTGGTAATTGGAGATTATGAGCAAGATGCATGTTACTCATTTTTAATAAAACAGGTATTGCTGTCTCTAAGCCAGACCTGATCGCCTGTCTGGAGCAAGAAAAAAAGCCCTGGAATATAAAGAGAAATGAGATGGTGGCCAAACCCCCAGGTAGGTGAGAGTGAATCAACAGGCAACCTGGATGAGAGATCCAAAGTCAAAGAGAAAGCCAGTGATTTGGGAAGCCACGTTCAAAGAAATAGTTTCTGGAAAGGCTTTTTAAAAAAATGTTTTAAATTTTACTCTCACAGAGGGGCATCTTCTGTCTTATGCTTTTAAAATTTCTAAGAATTCTACTTTCCCTTCAGTAATCTTCCTTCAAGTTTACAGTGACAGCCAAAGTACTGTTCACATCATGTAAGAGAGTGTATAATCTGACTTTATTTTGTGTGTATGGACACACAGATATCTTCATAATTTTCTGATAGTTCATGTTAAACCATGTTTTAAGTTCTCTTTTTCCATCATCCCTGAAATGTGTGAGAGTAGTGGATTTTTTTTGTTCATCTTTCTGCACATTTCATCCTGTTTTTATTACTATATAGTCTTGAAATATAGTTTGAAATTACAAAGTATGACGTTCTTATGCTTTATTCTTTTTTCTTAAGATTGCTTTGACTATTCACAGTTTATTGTAGTTTCTTATAAATTTTAGGATTGTATTTTTTATTACTGTGAAAAAAGTCACTGGAATTTTGATACAGAGTTTATTGAATCTACAGATCACTTAGAATAATATGGCACTTTAACATTTATTCTTTGAATTGATAAACATAAAATATATTTAAATTTATTTGTATTATCTCTAATTTTTCACTGATAAATCTTTGACTTGAAAGGTTTTTGAGTTTCTTGGTTAAATTTGTTCTCAGAAATTCATTATTTTAGTGCTATTGTAAATAAGATTGTTTTCTTCCTCTATTTTAGCAGATAGTTTAAGTGTATGGAATTATAACTTGGATGTTAATTTTATATTTTGCTAATTTACTGAGTATATTTATTAGTTTGAAAAGGTTTTAATATGCTGTTTATTTTTTTATAGAGAACATTGCATGATATACAAACAAAAATGTTTTACTTATTTGTCTTCAATTTCAATGACTTAAAAATTTTTTTGACTAGTTTTTCTTCCACATACTTCATGTCCTGTGTTAAAATAGAAGCATTGACAATGGGCACAATATACTTTTGCATTGGTGTCTGAATTTGAAGAAGCAAACACCTCTCAAAGTTTTTATAAACTGATTTAAGAGGGTAAAAATCTTCTTTGGTGAGCCCCCAGGGTGATAGAATGCCCTCTGGGTTTATAGTGAAGTGGGGTTGTAGCTTGGTCACAAGGCTGCTGGCCCTGCACTAGGGTTGGCTTATTACAAGGGCCTTGGGTAGTTGCAATTCCCATTTTATCTTTGGACAGAGTGAATATCCTTCAGGACTTTGCTCAGTAGGATAGACACTAGGGCAGGTTTCTGCAGTCAGGTGTGCATATGGTGGGTTTTATATTAGGATGTGGATTAGTATGACTTTCACTGAGTACCAGAGAGGATTTCTGAGGTCACTATGGGATTCTACATAGGCAGAGCTGGCCATGAACTGTGGCTTAGGAAGCTGGAACTGAGTCATGAAACTGGTTTTGGGACCACAGCAAGGACCAAGGTCTGCAGGCCTGCCAGCCTGGCTATAAATGGGTGTCTTTCTCCAGGCCTCTCGAAGAGCAAGACCTCTCATAGATTGTGGCTAAAAGGAGTTTGGGATGATTACAGAGTAAGTTTAAAATTCTCAGTTGGACCAAGTTGGGTGGGACATTTTCTGGTCTATAGTTAAGAGCAGGGGTCCTGTAGTTTGCCACCTGAATTAAAGCCTGCTTTCTGAAAAGGACGCTTCTCTATTTTTGGCTTTCGCAGAGTCTCAAAGCTCTCTTAAAGGGACTTATTTTGAGATGGGATATCGCTCCATAACCCAGAATGATCGTAAAATTTTGGCCTGAAGCAGTTTTCCAACCTTACTCTACCATGTAGCTGTTATTTACAGGCGTTAGCCATAATACCTGGTTCTCTCATTAAGACATTTTTGTCATAAATGATTGACAAATTTTCTTGCTGTTGAAGGATAAGGAAATAGGGCACCTTTTAAGACAAAATTCTGTTTCTAAGAGTGTGACTGCTTTATATGCATCTATCCCATACAATCTTTGTCTTTTTGTGGCTGACTCATTTCATTTTGCATAATTTCATCAAGTTTTATCTTTATAATTTGTAGAATATTTTCTGCTTTTTTAAAACTGAGTGATATTCCAGTATTTTTATATTTCAAATTATATTTACTGAATGATTTGGTGACAGAAGTCTGGATTGCCTTTACTTTTTAGCTTATAGTAATAACTATCAGAATGTAAATGACTTCTCATATGACCATATATGTTAAAGTTTGTATATGTGTTGAATTCTATTTTTATGAGTCTACTTTTTCATCCTTATAGTCATACCTGTATGGATTCTGGTTTTAATTAATTTATTATTATTATTATTATTATTATTATACTTAAAGTCCTGGGGTACATGTGCAGAACGTGCAGGTTTGTTACATAGGTATACACGTTCCATGGTGGTTTGCTGCACCCATCAACCTGTTATCTACATTAGGTATTTCTCCTAATGCTCTCCCTCTGCTGGTCCCCCACCCCCGACAGGCCATGTGTGTGATGTTTTCCTCCCTGTGTCCATGTGTTGTCATTGTTCAACTCACACTTAAGAGTGAGAACATGTGGTATTTGATTTTCTGTTCTTGTGTTAGTTTGCTGAGGATGATGGTTTCTAGCTTTATCCATGTCCCTGTAAAGGACATAAACTCATCCATTTTTATGGCTGCATAGTAGTATTTCATGGTGTATGTGTGCCACATCTTCTTTAGCCAGTCTATCATTGATGGGCATTTGGGTTGGTTCCAAATCTTTGCTATTGTGAATAGTGCCATGATAAGCATACATATGCATGTGTCTTTATAGTAGAATAATTTATAATCCTTTGGGTCTATACCCAGTAATTGGATTGCTGGATCAAATGGTATTTCTATTTCCACATCCTTGGGGAATTGCCACACTGTCTTCCACAATGGCTGAACCTAATTTACACTCCCACCAACAGTGTAAAAGTATTCCTATTTCTCCACATCCTCTCTATCATATGTTGTTTCCTGACTTTTTAATGATCACCATTCCAATGGGCATGAGTAGGTATCTCATTGTGGTTTTGATTTGAATTTCTCTGATGCCCAGTAATGATAAGCCTTTTCTTCATATGTTTGTTGGCTGCATAAATGCCTTCTTTTGAAAAGTGGCTGTTCATATCTTTTACCCACTTGTTGATGGGATTGTTTTTTTTTTCTTGTAAATTTATTTAAGTTCTTTGTAGAGTCTGGATATTAACCCATTGTCATATAGATAGATTGCAAAAATTGTCCCCCATTCTGTGGGTTGCCTGTTCACTCTGCTGTTAGTTTCTTTTGCTGTGCAAAAGCTCTTTAGTTTAATTAGATCTCATTTGCCAATTTTGGCTTTTGTTGCCATTGCTTTTGGTGTTTTAGTCATGAATTCTTTGCCCATGTCTATGTCCTGAATGGTATTGCCTAGGTTTTCTTCTAGAATTTTTATGGTTTTAGGTCTCACATTTAAGTCTTTAATCCATCTTGAGTTAATTTTTGTGTAACGTGTAAGGAAGGGGTCCAGTTTCAGTTTTGCATATGTCTAGCCAGTTTTCCCAACACCATTTATTAAATAGGGAATCATTTCCCCACTGCTTGTTTTTGTTGGGTTTGTCAAAGATCAGATAGGTGTAGATGCTTGGTGTTATTTCTGAGGCCTCTGTTCTGTTCCATTGGTCTTTGTCTCTGTTTTGGTACCAGTACCATGCTGTTTTGATTACAGTAGCCTTGTAATATAGTTTGAAGTCATGTCGTGTGATGCCTCCAGCTTTGTTTTTTGTTTTTGTTTTTTTTTTTGTTTTGGCTTAGGATTGTCTTGGCTATGTGGGCTCTTTTTCTGGTTCCATATGAAGTTTAAGGTGTTTTTTTCCAATTCCGTGAAGAAAGTAATTGGTATCTTGATGGGGATAGCATTGAATCTATAAATTACTTTGGGCAGCATGGCCATTTTCACGATATTGATTGTTCCTAATCATGAGCATGGAATGTTTTTCCATCTGTTTGTGTCCTCTGTTATTTCTTTGAGCAGTGGTTTGTAGTACTCCTTGAAGAGGTCCTTTACATTCCTTGTTAGTTTTATGCCTAGGTATTTTATTCTCTTTGTAGCAATTGTGAATGGAAGTTCACTTATGATTTGGCTCTCTGTTTGTCTATTATTGGTGAATAAGAATGCTTGTGATATTTTCACATTGATTTTGTATCCTAAGACTTTGCTGAAGTTGCTTATGAGCTTTAGGAGATTGTGGGCTGAGACAATGGGGTTTTCTAAATATACGATCATGTCATCTGCAAGCAGAGACAATTTGACTTCCTCTTTTCCTATTTGAGTACGCTTTATTTCTTATTCTTACCTGATTGCCCTGGACAGAACTTCCAATACTATGTTGAATAGGAGTGGTGAGAGAGAGCATCCTTGTCTTGTGCCAGTTTTCAAAGGAAATGCTTCCAGTTTTTGCCCATTCAGTATGATATTGGCTGGGGGTTTTTCATAAATGGCTCTTATTATTTTGAGATACAATCCATTGATACCTAGTTTAATTTGAGTTTTTAGCATAAAGTGCTGTTGGATTTTTTCGAAGGCCTCTGCATCTATTGATAATCATGTGGTTTTTGTCTTTGGTTCTGTTTATGTGATGGATTACATTTATAGATTTGCAGATGTTGAATCAGCCTTGCATCCCCTGGATGAAGCCGACTTGATCATGATGGATAAACTTTTTGATGTGCTGTTCGATTTGGTTTGCCAGTATTTTATTGAAGATTTTTGCATCTACGTTCATCATGGATATTGGCCTGGAGTTTGCTTTTTTAGTTGAGTCTCTGCCAGGTTTTGGTATCAGTATGATATTGGTCTCATAAAATAATTTAGGGAGTTCCCTTTTTTTGTATTGTTTGCAATAATTTTAGAAGGAATGATACCAGCTCCTCTTTGTACATGTGGTAGAATTCGACTGTGAAGCTGTCTGCTCCTCGAATGTTTTTTGTTGATAGGCTATTAATTGCTGCCTCAACTTCAGACCTTGTTTGTTGTCTATTCAGGGATTCAACTCCTTGATTTAGTCTTGGGAGGGTGTAAGTATCTCAGAATGTATCTGTTTCTTCTAGATTTACTGGTTTATTTGCATAGAGAAGTTTATGGTAATCTCTGATGGTAGTTTGTATTTCTGTGGAATCAGTGGTAATATCCTCTTTGTAATTTTATATTGCATCTTTTGAACCTTATCTCTCTCTGTCTCTCTCTCTCTCTATTAGTCTGGCTAGCAGTCTATTTTGTTGATCCTTTCGAAAAACCATCTCCTAGATTTATTGATTTTTTTTGAAGGTTTTTTTTGTGTCTCCACCTCTTTCAGTTCTGCTTTGATCTTAGTTGCCTTCTCCTAGCTTTTAAATTTGTTTGATCTTGCTCCTCTAGTTCTTTTAATTGTGATATTAGGGTGTTGATTTTATATCTTTCCTTGCTTCTCTGGTGGGCATTTAGTGCTATAAATTTTCTTCTAGAAACTGCTTTAAATGTGTCCCAGAGATTCTGGTACATTGTGTCTTTGTTCTCATTGGTTTTGAAGAACATCTTTATTTCTGCCTTTATTTCTTTGTTTGTCCAGTAGCCATTCAAGAGCAGGTTGTTCAGTTTCCATGGAGTTGTGCACCTTTGAGTGGTTTTTTTTTTTTTTTTTTTTTTTTGAGACGGAGTTTCACTCATGTTACCCAGGCTGGAGTGCAATGGCGCAATCTCGGCTCACCGCAACCTCCGCCTCCTGGGTTCAGGCAATTCTCCTGCCTCAGCCTCCTGAGTAGCTGGGATTACAGGCACGCGCCACCATGCCCAGCTAATTTTTTGTATTTTTAGTAGAGACAGAGTTTCACCATGTTGACCAGGATGGTCTCGATCTCTTGACCTCGTGATCCACCCGCCTCGGCCTCTCAAAGTGCTGGGATTACAGGCTTGAGCCACCGCGCCCGGCCGCTTTGAGTGGTTTCTTAATCCCAAGTGCTAATTTTATTGCACTGTGGTCTGAGAGGCTATTTGTTATGATTTCCATTAAGTGCAGTGAGGTGCTGAGAAGAATGCATATGCTGTGGTTGTGGGGTGGAGAGTTCTGTAGATGTCTATAAAGTCTGCTTGGTCCAGATCTGAGTTCAAGTCCTGGATATCCTTGTTAATTTTCTGTCTTGATGATCTGTCTAGTATTGACAGTGGGGTGTTAAAGTCTCCCACTTAAGTTTCTTTGTAGGTCGTTAAGAACTTGCTTTATGTATCTCGGTGCTCCTGTATTGGGTGCATATATACTTAGGATAGTTAGCTCTTCTTATTGCATAAATCCCTTTACCATTATGTAATACCCTTCTTTGTCTCTTTTGATCTTTGTTGGTTTAAAGTCTTTTTTATAAGAGACTAGGATTGCAACCCTTGCTTTTTTTTTTTTCTCTCTCTCTTCATTTGCTTGGCAAATCTTTCTCCATCCCTATATTTTGAGCCTTTGTGTGTCTTTTGCACTTGAGATGGGTCTCCTGAATACAGCACACTGATGGGTCTTAACTTTTCATACAATTTGACAGTCTGTATCTTTTGATTGGGGCATTTTTTTCCGTTTACATTTAAGGTTAATAATGTTATGTGTGAATTTGATCCTGCCATTTTGATGCTAGCTGGTTGTTTTGCCCATTATTTGATGCAATAGCTTCATAGCATCTATAGTCTTTACAGTTTGGTATGTTTTTGCAGTGACTGGTACTGGTTGTTCCTTTCCATGTTTAGTGCTTTCTTCAGGTACTCTTGTAGGGCAGGCCTGGTGGTAACAAAATCTCTCAGCAGTTGCTCGTCCATAAAAAATTTTATTTCTCCTTCACTTATGAAGCCTTAGTTTGGCTGGATAATAAAATTCTGGGTTGAACATTCTTTCTTTAAGGATGTTGAAGATTGGCCCCTACTCTCTTCTGGCTTGTAGAGTTTCTGCCAGGAGATCCACTGTGAGTCTGATGGGCTTCCCTTTGTGGGTAACTTGACCTTTCTGTCTCGTTGCCCTTAGCATTTTTTCCTTCATTTCAACCCTGGTGAATCTGATGATTATGTGCCTTGGGATTGCTCTTCTTGAGGAATACCTTTGTGGTGTTTTCTGTATTTCCTTTGTTTGAATGTTGACCTGCCTTGCTAGGCTGGAGAAGTTCTCCTGGATAATACCTGAAGAGTGTTTTCCAACTTGGTTTCTTTCTTGCCATCACTTTCAGGTACACTGATCAAATGTAGATTTGGTCTTTTCACATAATCCCATGTTTCCTGGGGCTTTGTTCATTTCTTTTCACTCTTTTCTCTAATCTTGCCTTCTCACTTTATTTCATTGAATTGATCTTTAATCTCTGATATCCTGTCTTCCACTTATTGATTCGGCTATTGAAACTTGTGTATGCTTCACAAAGTTCTCACGCTATGTTTTTCAGCTCCATCTTGTCACTTATGTTCTTCTCCATGCTGGTTATTCTCATTAGCATTTCATCTAACCTTTTTTCAAGGTTCTTAGTTTCTTTGCATTGGGTTAGAACATGCTCCTTTAGCTTGGAGAAGTTTGTTATTACTCACCTTCTGAAGTCTGCTTCTGTCAATTTGTCACACTCATTTTCTATCCTGTTTTGTTCTCTTGCTGTTGAGGGATTGTGATCCCTTGGAGGAGAAGAGACATTCTGGCTTTTGGTGATTTCAGCCTTTTTGCACTAGTTTATTCCCATCTTCATGGATTTATCTACTTTTAGTCTTTGAAGGTGGTGACTTTTGGATGGGATTTCTGATTGGATGTCCTTTCTGTTGATGTTGAAGCTATTTCTTTCTGTTTGTTAGTTTTCCTTTCAACATTCAGGCCCCTCTGCTGCAGGTCTGCTGGAGTTTCCTGGAGGTGTACTCCAGACCCTGCTTGCCTGGGAATCACCTGCAGGGGCTGCAGAACAGCAAAGGTTGCTGTCTGTTCCTCCTTCTGCTAGCTTCATCCCAAAAGGGTACCTGCCACATGTTAGCCAGAGCTCTCTTGTATGACGTCTCTGTCAGTTTGGTTACACAGGGGATCAGGGAGCCATTTGAGGAGGCAGCCTGTCCTTTAATGGAGCTCAAGCACTGCTGGGGGATCCATTGCTCCCTTCAGAATTGCCAGGCAGGGATATTTAAGTCTGCTGGTGCGGAACCCACAACTGCCCCTTTTCCCAGGTGTTCTGCCCCAGGAAGGTGGGGGCTTTGTAAGTCCCTAACAGGGTGCTGTCTTTTTTTTTCTGAGATGCCCTGCCCAGCAAGAAGGGAATCTACTTGACAATCTGCCTGCAGAGGTCTTGCTGAGTTGCCGTGCTGGGCTCTGCCCAGCTGCCACGTAAACTTCCTGGTGGCTTTGTTTACACAGGCAATGTTGAAATCGCCTAACGGAGCCTCAGCAGTGGCGGGTGGCCCTCCTCCCACCAAGCTCAAACATCCCAGGTTAAGCTTGGGCTGCTGTGCTAGCTGTGAGAATTTCTAGCCAGTGGATCCTAGGTTGCCGATCTTCATGGGGGTGGGACCTGCCTAGCCAGCTCGCTTGGCCCCCTGGCTTCAGCCCCCTTTTTCAGGGGGAATGAGCTTTTCTGTCTCACTGGCATTCCAGGTGCCACTCAAATAAAACAGCTATCCAGTTTTGTGCTGGAATCCAGAAGCACTGGTGTTGTAGGCACTGGAGGGAATCTCCTGGTCTGCACATGGGAAAAGTGCAGCATCTGAGCTGGAGTGTCGGAGTGTCTGGAAAAGTTCCTAATGGCTTCCCTGGGCTGGGGGAGAGAGTTCTCTGGCCCCTTGCACCTCCTGGGTGAGGCCATGCCCCACCCTGCTTTGCCTTGTGCACATTGGGCTTTTCCCACTGTCTAACCAGTCCCAATGAAATGAACCTGGTACCTCAGCTGGAAATGTGGGTATCACTTGTCTTCTGGTGTGCTCTCACTGGAAACTGCAGACCGGAGCTGTTCCTATTTGGCCGTCTTTGTGGAAGTCCTTTTTTTCTTTTTTTAAAATTTTAGAATCTTTCAGTTATTTCTTTTCATATTTTTTATCACACACTTTATTTATTTATTTATTTATTATTGCATTTTAGATTTTGGGGTGCATGTGAAGAACATGCAAGATTGTTGCATAGGTACACACATGGCAGTGTGATTTGCTGCCTTCTTCCCCATCACCTATATCTGGCATTTCTCCCCATGCTCTCTCTCCCCAACTCCCCACCCCCCGCTGTCCCTCCCCTGTTTCCCCCCAAGAGACCCCAGTGTGTGATGCTCCCCTCCCTGTGTCCATGTGTTCTCATTGTTGAACATCCACCTATGAGTGAGAACATGCGGTATTTGATTTTCTGTTCTTGCATCAGTTTGCTGAGAATGATGGTTTCCAGGTTCATCCATGTCCCTACAAAGGACATGAACTCATCGTTTTTTTATGGCTGCATAGTATTCCATGGTGTATATGTGCCACATTTTCCCTGTCCAGTCTATCATCAGTGGGCATTTGGGTTGGTTCCAGGTCTTTGCTATCACCACAATTTAAATATTTTTGGTATTACCCTCATTTTTCTGATTTTCTATAGTCTGTGTTCCTATGTTCACTCATTGAATATTATTCAATTTTTAAAATTAATATATACATTTATAATGGTTTCTTTCTAAAATTTTATACTACTTTTGATGGGATTATATTGCCCTATTTTTTACATATTGTAATTTTTGAGATTTGGACATTTATAAAGGCTACCTGTCTCAAAATTTATAATGTAGCTTTGTCCCGGCATAGTCAGAAAACAGTGGTTTTTTTCTAGAGATTATGGAGATCTGTCAAACATCTTCAGCTTTGTGTTGTCTGAAATTTTGTGTTTACTATTAGCTAAAGGAGATTATGTTTCTTTTGAAAAGTAATCACTTGCTACACCTGGTCTTTCTCTGTAGCACTGCAGTGCTCTGCTGCAGTGAATTCACCTTTAGCCTCAGAAGACTCATATTATAGTCATTTCAAAGTATAGCACCATTTCTTTTACCATTTTATGTAATGAGAGACAGAAATCAGTGTGTGGAAAGCCCCATAGGAGCCAGAAATTAAATTTTATGTGTTAATACTTTACTTGTCTTTAAAAAAAAAAAA
>NW_016107353.1:10931761-10939090 GCF_001604975.1 Cebus imitator
TTTCCCCGTTTTCTGCAGGTAAATCTTCTTTAGTTTCTTGGTTAGCCACTTCAGCCTGTTTTCCCTTTGCTCCTCTTTTCCCTTTTGTTTGCACTTTTTTGTCTGAAGATTTATCCTTCGCTGCTGCCTTTTTTGGCTTCGCTTCCACTTTTGCAGGAGGTTTCGCTGACAACCGCGCGGATCTCCTCTTGGGCTCTTCCTTGGCCGCCCCTTCGGCGGAGCTGACCTTCCTTTTGGGCATCCTGGCGGCGGGGAGGCGCGTGCCGGGTGCCCGCGGGCCGCGGCGCGCCGAAAGCCTTTGCGAAGATGGGCTGCCTGGCCGCTACCACTCCTCCCGCCGCCCGAGCTGCCGAGACCCACCGGCAGTTTGCTTCTAAAGGGACTGTGTAATATTGGGGAACAGAAAGAGTTGTATTGGGTAAATTTAACAAACTTTTCTTTTTTTTCTATGTGGCTCTTTGCATTGGGCTTAATTCAGGCATTGCATACATTTAACTAATGTATAAATTATCCACTTATGTATTTTCATCTGTATGTTTTTACTACATTTATATGTTTATGAAGAATTAGAGCCTATGGTATATTGCAATGTCATGTTGTTTATGTAGTTTGAATAATTTTATAGGTTAGATTTGTAAACTGTATTTATCTGAGTCTAATAAGTGGAATAATTTGTTATTTTTATTTATTTTCAGTTATATGTTCTCATTTTTCTCAAAACCTTTGGGAAGAGGAGGGCATAGAAGATTCTTTCCAAAAAGTGGTTTTGAGAAGATATGAAAAATGTGGACATGATAATTTACAGTTAAAAATTGATTGTACCAATATGAATGAGTATAAGGTGCACAAAGAAGGTTATAATAAACTTAACCAGAGTTTGACAACTACACAAAGCAAAGTACTTCAGTGTGATAAATATGCAAAAGTCTTTCATAAATGTTCAAATTCAAACAGACATAAGATAAGGCATACTGAAAATAAACTTTTGAAATGTAAAGAATATGTCAGATCATTTTGCATGCTTTCACATCTATCTCAACATAAACGAATTTATACTAGAGAGAATTTCTTCAAATGTGAAGAATGTGGCAAAACCTTTAACTGGTTCTCAACCCTTACTTATCATAGAAGAATTCATACTGGAGAGAGGCCCTACAAATGTGAAGAATGTGGCAAAGCCTTTATATGCTCCTCAAGCCTTACTAAGCATAAGATAATTCATACTGGAGAGAAACCCTACAAATGTGAAGCATGTGGCAAAGCTTTTAAACAATCCTCAACTCTTATTACACATAAGAAAATTCATGCTGGAGAGAAAAACTACAAATGTGAAACATGTGGCAAAGCTTTTAAACAACCCTCAACTCTTATTATACATAAGAAAATTCATGGTGGAGAGAAACATTACAAATGTGAAGAATGTGGCAAAGCCTTTAGGTGGCCTTCAAGCCTTCATAACCATAAGAAAATTCATACTGGAGAGAAGCCCTACAAATGTGAAGAATGTGGCAAAGCCTTTAACAGGTTCTCAACGCTTACTACACACAAGGCAGTTCATACTGGAGAGAAACACCACAAATGTGAAGAATGTGGCAAAGCCTTTAGGTGGTCTTCAAGCCTTACTAAGCATAAGATAATTCATACTGGAGAGAAACCCTACAAATGTGAAGAACGTGTCAAAACCTTTAACAAGTTATCAACCCTTACTATACACAAGGCAATTCATACTGGAAAGAAACACTACAAATGTGAAGAATGTGGCAAAGTCTTTAGCTGGCCCTCAAGCCTTACTAAGCATAAGATAATTCATACTGGAGAGAAACCCTACAAATGTGAAGAATGTGGCAAAGCTTTTAGACAATCCTCAACTCTTACTACACATAAGAAAATTCATGCTGGAGAGAAACCCTACAGATGTGAAGAATGTGGCAAAGCCTTTAACAAGTTGTCAACCCTTACTATACACAAGGCAGTTCATACTGGAGTGAAACACTACAAATGTGAAGAATGTGGCAAACCCTTCAACCGGTTATCAAACCTTATAGAACATAGGAGAATTCATACCAGAGAGAAGTCCTGCAAATGTGAAGAATGTGGCAAAGCCTTTAGCTGGCCCTCAAGCCTTACTAAGCATAAGATAATTCATACTGGAGAGAAACCCTACAAATGTGAAGAATGTGGCAAAGCTTTTAGACAAACTTCAACTCTTAATACACATAAGAAAATTCATGCTGAAGAGAAAAACTACAAATGTGAAGAATGTGGCAAAGCCTTTAGGTGGTATTCAAGCCTTACTAAGCATAAGATAATTCATACTGGAGAGAAACCCTACAAATGTGAAGAATGTGGCAAAGCCTTTAACAAGTTCTCAACCCTTACTACACACAAGGCAATTCATACTGGAGAGAAACACCACAAATGTGAAGAATGTGGCAAAGCCTTTAGGTGGTATTCAAGCCTTACCAAGCATAAAAGAATTCATACTTGAGAGAAGCCCTACAAATGTGAAGAATGTGGCAAAGCCTTTAACAGGTTCTCAACCCTTACTATACACAAGGCAATTCATACAGGAGAGAAACACTACAAATGTGAAGAATGTGACAGCCTTCACCTGGGCCTCAAGGCTTACTGACCATATTTAATACTGGAGGAGACACCCTACCATTGTGAAGAATGTGGTAAAGACTTCAACTGGTCCTAACACCTTACTAATCATAAGATAATTCATAATGGAAGGAAAACCCCCATAAATGTAAAAAATGTGGTGAAGCTTTTAACTAGTTCTTAACACTTACTGAACATAGAGAGTTTATACAGGAGGGAAACCTTACAAATGTGAAGAATGTGACAAGCCTTTTAACTGTTCCTCAATCCTTACTAAACATAGATAATTAATACTGGAGGGAATCCATTCCAGTGTGTGGAATGTGGCAAAGCCTTTAACCAGTCTGTAAGGATTACTACATATAAGAAAACTCATAGTGGAGAGAAACCCTGTATGTGTGAAGAACGTGGAAAAGCCTCTAACAGATCCTCAATTCTTAACTGACATAAGCTAATTTATACTATAGAGAAACTCTATAAACCTAAAAATGTCACAGTGCTTTTGGCAACACCTCAGACTTCTGAATGTAAGAGAAATTGTATGGATAAGAAATGCGAATAATGTGACAAAGTCATTAAATGGCTGTCATACTTGATTGTAGTAAGATATACTGGTGAAAACTACTAATGTGAATAATGTGGCAAAACATTTAACCAGTGCTCACACCTTATTGCACAGGAAAGCATTTCTGTTTGAGAGCAAATGTACAAATATAAAGAAAGTGTAGGCTAGGTACAGTGCCTCACACCTGTAATCCCAGCACTTTGGGAGCCCAAGACAGATGGATCATTTGAGGTCAAGAGTTCAAAATCAGTCTGGCCATCATGCTGAAATTTCATCTATACAAAAAATTCAAAAAAATTAGCCAAGCATGGTGGCAGACACCTGTAATTCCAGTTACTCAGGAGGTTGAGGCAGGAGAATCACTTGAACCTGGGAGGAAAAGATTGCAGTGAGCCAAGATCATGCCACTGTATTCCAGCATGGGCAACAGGGAGATTATTAAAAAAAAAAAAAAAAAAGGAAATTGTGAAAGCCATTAATACCTTCTCACATCTTATTCAACATCAGAGAATTAATACTCAATAAAAGCATTAAAAGTGCAGTTACTATCAATAGATCTTTCAGAAAATACAAGCCCTAAAAGTGCCAAAGAATATTTATTTTGAAGACAAATATATAAAGAGGGTTATAGTACCTTTACTTGTATCACAGATTTTACTGTACACATTTTGTACTAGAGGAAAACCCTGAGGCAGTTGTTCCAACTTTGCTCAATATCAGGGAATTTATATTGAAGAATAACCTTGCAAATGTAATAAATTTGGAAAAACATTTTTTCAAAAAGTACATATTATAAAACACCAGAGTTTATACTAAAATATATTTTTGCAGATACTGTATTTTTAAAAATTAATCCAAAACAAGTTTATGTAAATATCAGAATTTCACAGTAGAAATATCTGTTTTTCAAAATTCAGACATTACACTAAATCTGACTGCCGAGTATGGGAAAAAAACCAAAACTAAATTTGGTAAAAAAATTATTTGTATATAACTTTAAAAGAAGTAGATCTTTGAAGAGTTATAATTACATTTAAAGCATACTTTTATCTTGAAAATATAGATTTTTTTGGCCAGACACAGTGGCTCACATCTCTAAGGCTAACACTTGGAGATGCCAAAGTGGGCAGATCACCTGAGGTCAGGAGTTCAAGACCAGCTTGGCCAACATGGTGAAACCCCATCTCTACTAAAAATGAATACAAAAATTAGCCAGGCATTGTGATGCACACTTGTAATTCCAGCTACTTGGGAGGCTGAGGCATGAGAATCACTTAAACCTGGGAGGCAGTGGTTGCAGTCAGCCGAGGTTTTGCCACTGCACTACAGTTTGGGTGACAGAGCAAGACTCTGTCTTAAAAAACAAACAAACAAAACCCAGATTATTTGGAAACTGAATAATGATGAAATTCAACTCTTAAATTACTTTGTGTTATTTTTTCATTTCTATTGTATTCAAAAGCATGCTATCAATTCTGCATCAAAGATTTAGGAGGCTTTTTTATTAGGTGGTCATTATGATCTTTCTTATGGACAAATAAGGACATTAAAATGTAAGATGCATGGTGAAAATCTAAGTAGTAAGGCTCTTTGTGGTTAGGTTAACTTATAGAATTGAGTGATGCATGAGGTAGGCATTCTGAATAATATTCTGTTTTTTTCTTTTTTTTTTTTGAGAGGAAATCTCACTCTGTTTCCCAGGCTGGAGTGCAGTGGCACAGCAGCTCACTGCAAGCGCTTCCTCCCAGATTCAACGATTCTCCTATCTCAGCCTCCCAAGGGATTGAGATTACAGGTGCCCACTATTACTTCTGACTAATTTTTGTATTTTAGTAAAATGAGGTTTTACCATGTTGGGAAGCTGTTCGTGAACTCCTGACCTCAAGTGGCCTGCTCACCTTAGCCTCCCAAAGTGCTGGGATTACAGGTGTGAGCCACTGTGCCCAGCCCCAAGTAATATTCTAATCCATTATTATGAGAGAAAAATCATTCTTAATTATAGTTAAAATTAAATCAAAATTAATTAAATTAGTATATCATTTTACTAATTGTAATTTCATGTGATAAAACTACATTTTGAAAGCATTTTAGATTGTGTTAATTTTTTAATTCAACATTTATAACATTAGATACTGTTATACATTCAATAAAGTGTTATTGTGCCACTATTTTTAAACTATTATACCTTACTCAAGGGTGTATTCAAAAGATGGTAACAGTACACTATTTGGCAACATATTAGACTAATATCTCTAGTGTACTTCTTTTCCGGTAGATTTAAACTGCAAATAAAGAATATGGTTTCTGTAAGTTATAATACTTTTTATATTTTAATTTATCTTTCTTAGTTTTTGTCTGTATATGTGTATACATTTATGCCATATATGGCATATTTCGATACAGTTATACAATATATAATAATCACATTATGGTAAATAAGATAGCTATAACCTCTGTCTTTTATGTTTTGTATTAAAAACAATTCAGTTCTACAGTCTGTACAACTTATTCCAAGTTGTACGTTAAATTGTTATTGACTACAGGGTCATTTTTATAGTCATCATAAAATTTATATATGGGTGAAAACAAATATATTTCTGAGTCCTAAATATTTTCAAAATTTTATTATGTATTTTTTGAAGCATGTGGCCTCTGCCTTCAAGAACATTTGGAGTTTTAGTTTTGACTTAAATAGATTAAATATACACATCTATTAGTCTAATCATATAGCTTAGATTTAAGGAGTAAGTGTGTTTATGTTAGTATAAGTTTGCAGCTATTTTCAGAAGAAAAGAGTAATATTAAGAAAAAACAAATTATTTTAATAAGTTGTCTAATTTACTAGAAAACAAAAATCCTCAAAAATGGCAAAAGCAAATATATATTCTTTGCTTTGTATTCAATTTATGACACTATCTTATAGCTTATCTTTTAGAATCTTTGCATGCAAAGTTTCTGTTTTTACTTGCCTGGTACTCATGCTAGACCATAATCTTTTTGTTTCTTATTTGTTTGTTTTGTAGTTTATGAAGTATTTATTATCATAGCTAATTTGTAGTTAGAATAATTTTTATAAAATTTCATCATGCACACAAAATTATTTTTAGATATAATTCAATAATTTGTTTGTTGTTATATTTTATTTAGTTAAAAGATTCCATTAGGTTCTTGTAATGGGAGAACCCTATATGAGCTTATTTTTCTTTAGTTATTGTTCCCTTGATTTTTTATAATTGATATAAGTAAATTTAATTTATTGAATCAGTTTGTTTCAGTAAGTACTAGGGAAGCTTTATAAGTCATCAGGATGGTTTTATATATAAATGTAGCAAACAGACATGACAGTGCTCAGGGTGTAACAGGATGCTCCATAGTTAGTCATAAATATCCCTGCTAAAGTTAGTTTTTAACTTCAAGTCAGAGATGGAAAATATCAATTGTGAAGAAATAACATTGATTCTTCATGTGAAGAGGACATTGTTTCCAGGCTGCAAAGCTGAATCTTGCTGAATTTAAAGAGAACTACTTCATTCATGTCTTAATTATCTTAAGTTTTGTCTTTTTATGTGCATTCAAACCATATATGCATCACAGCCCTTCTTTTTCTGTTATGGCTACAGTTTTCTCACTCTTGTTCTCATGTGTCATTTTACATGGTATGTTGTAGGTTTTGAGGAGAACATTGGTATTTTTTAATGCACTGAAAAATTGGTTTTAACTGGAAAGTTTGCTCACCAATACAACTTTAAGATTGGTTAATTAACATAAAAGACACACGCTGTGTACAGAAGAGAGGATTAAATCAGCCTGGTGTTTCTTTGTAAGAGAAAAATATTAGATTCTTATACAAAGTGTGGCAAACATAAATTTGCTAGAACATACATATATTATAAAAATTAAATGTTTAAGAGAATTAATAGTAAGTGAGCAATTTTAAATGTAGTTATTTATTATATACTTATAGCACAACATGGATTTTCATGCAGAATCCTCTATTTTAAAGTGTGAATGTTAAAGTTTGCGGAACATTAAAATGACCTCTGTGAATTTGGAATATTTATTTTTCATATTAATATTACAATTTGGAGAATTTTGTTACTCTTATTGTTTATAAATTTTTTAACGGTTTAAGTTTAATCTACAGTTTATATTCTTTTTTT
>NW_016107353.1:10939255-10942497 GCF_001604975.1 Cebus imitator
CATGCCCAGCTAATTTTTTGTAGTTTTAGTAGAGACGGGGTTTCACCATGTTGACCAGGATGGTCTCGATCTCTTGACCTCGTGATCCACCCGCCTCAGCCTCCCACAGTGCTGGGATTACAGGCTTGAGCCACCGCGCCCGGCCTTACAGTTTATATTCTTAGTCACCTAACTGTAGTGATCTCCTTGTCCATTTTCTCTGAAAACTTTTGGAGATAATGGGAGCTTTTAGATTAAAACATGTCCTGTTAGTTTGCATGCAAACCAGTTTACTATGTTCACACAGTGGCCAGTCATGGGAGCATAAGCAAGGCTGCCCTTTTAGTGTCTTTCATACTATTACCATAAGCACCAGTAACTCCAGGGGCCTCAAGCTTGAAAGAAAAGCCCTAAAGTCTCCAATGCACTGTGATGGGTTCAGAACATGCTGTTAAACATCAAAGTTTCTATGGTTATGACTGACAAATGAGAAAATAGCAAAAAACAACAACTATATCTTCAAATCTGATTCATCTTTTTTAAAAAAAATTTTTTTTCCCCTTGGGATTCAAGTTCAGATTTTAAAAGTCACTGCCTAACAAATGTTACAGGGCTTTCAGTCTATATTTTTTGGTAGTAGTTTCAGAGTTTTGGACCTTACATTTAAGTATCTAATTTAGTTTGTGTTATATATGATGTGAGTGGAGGGTCTCATTATATTCCTCTGAATGTGGATATGAAATTTTCTTAACACCATTTATTGAAGATACTGCCATTTCCCTAAGAAACTGCCACCTTTATTTAAAATCAGTTGGCTGTGAATGCATTAATATATTTCTGGTCTCCTTTTTCTTCTGTATTGTCCTGTATGTCTGTTTTTATTGAAGTACCATACTTTTTTTTTTTTTCTATAGCTTTGTAATAGCTTTCAAAGTCAGGTAGAGTGATACCTTCACTTTTTCTACTGCTTGATTGCTTTGGATATTGAGGATCTTTTGTGGTACCATATAAAAATTTTAGATGTATTTTAAAAAATTTTGTTAGTTATGTAACTGGTATTTTGATAGAGCTTGCATTATATCTATACATTATTTTGTGTAATACAGATATTTTACAATATTATTAATTCCAATTTATAAAGGAGTAATATTTTTCCAATTGTGTATTAATTTCTTTGATTTCATTTTGAGATAGTTGTCAGTATATAGAAATGCTGCTGACACTTGGATGTTGCTTTTGTATTCTGCAAGTTTAATAAATTTATTAGTCATAAAAATTTTTAGTAATGTCTTAGGCCTTTGCTTAAGATTATGCATAGGATTGAAAAATATATACGGGAATAATTTAACATTTTTTCTAATCTGAGTGCTTTGATTTTATTTTCTTTTTTTTTTTAAGGATAAAATAAGTTTTTATTTATAGTCTTATAGTAAAGGGGGAAGCCTTAACTTGCAAGACAATTCTTCGGCAGTAAGTACAACATACTTTTTATTTCCATGGAATGGAATCAAACACGAACTGAGACTACAGAGTATACACTAGAAATCAGCAAATGCCAGGAACGGAGTAGGAAAAAGACAAAGAAATGAGGCCTAAACACACAAAACCCTTCACTGGGATCTGTTGACCACAGCCAGAACCAGGGCTGGATCACACAAAGGAGACAGGTTTCAGGACTGCAGGAAAGGAAGTGGGGTGAGGGCAGGGAAGGGTCCGCATTGGGGTGCGGGTTTAGTACCAGGTAAATTGCTCTCGGTATTTACATACAAAATCAGTTGGCTCTGTTTCTTAGAAATACACACGGGAAGAAGGGAAGATTTCATCATTACTTTATGAATCTGTGGCTTTGCAAGACCGACATCATCAGAAATAGGAACAATTCACTCAGATTCAAATTTAAGTAGCAGGAAATAAATATCAAATCATCATCACTGGCCCTCAATACAAAACCTCTATGCCACCCAAAACATCCTGTCCCAACCCCAAACGGCCACTCCCTGGTGGCTGCTGCTTCACTGCTGCCATCTCCCACGCATACCACAAGAATCCACGCAGCTCTCTGTGAGGCTGGCACCGCAGGCCTAAACAGCTGGCTGAGAGTGGCAGGAGTGAAACATGCCGAAGACTGTGCTGCGAATCTGTCCCCACTTTCTTTTCATACCACAAACTTCTTTAAGGATCTGGTCTTTCAATAGGAGCAATACATAGCTTTTTAGAAAAAGGAAAAAAACAACCTTAAAAAGGAGGAGGGTTAATTCTGATTACTCCAAACTGGTCATCTTCTCAAAGTAGAGCAGTTCACAGATTCACAGTCTATCCAACAGAGGTGAGGGCGGACCAGGAGGCCACCTGGGCAGGCGAGGCATCCTCCGGGTATGTGCCCGGCAGGGCTGGAGGAGCTGGTAGGGTGGGCAGGATACTATGGGCTCAGAGGTCCGGCCGGCCGTCTGTCCTCCACAGAAAAAGCTGCCAAGTTGGGGTGTTTTGGTTTAAAAATTCCTGGTGGGGACAGGGAATCCCTGAAGGGAATACATTTTAAAAAATAAACAGTGGAAATGGGGAAGGAGAACGAGAGCTGTTGTCCAAGAGCTTCTATGTAAAAATAAAAATAAAGGGAGAAAGATAAAAATAGTCTCTTAAATGGTTCTGAGGGTTCTACAGATGAATTGAAAGGATGAGACGATGGAGACAGTTTTTATTGCTGGCCTGTCCCGAGGGGCTTAGCTGGCCTCCATCCGGAGCTTCTTCCTGCTTTGGGGCTCTTCGGGCTCAGACTCAACTGGAGTCTGAGCCCGCATCAAAGGCAGAGATGGTGCTGCCCTTGGCGTTGGTGTAGAGGCTGTTGTCTGAGGAGTGGTAGTTGGTCTGCAGTTGGGCACTTGACCTCGCCTTCTCCAGTGCACGGACTTGCTGCTCCAGAAGAGCATTCTGCCGCTTGAGGTCGTCAATATCTTGCTGGTGTGTGTGGTTTTTCCTTCGCATATGCTGGATATACTCTGGCTTTGTCTAGGATTTGGGCCTGGGATGCCGTCTCTCCTTGGAGTGATGGGACTGAGTCCCGCAAACGGTGAAAGTCTTTGATGTGGTCCCTACGTTTTCATTCCCGTACATTATGATGAGCCCGTTTGTCAGTCGCAGATTGAAACCTCGGTTGCTCTTCGTCGCTCTCCACCTCGATGTCATCGTTATTGCTCATTTCCTACGGCCCAGGTAGTGGCCGCTGGAGGAGAAGGGATGGAGGGGAGGGGGAAGTCACCGACAAC
>NW_016107353.1:10944099-10946037 GCF_001604975.1 Cebus imitator
AAAAAAAAAAAAAAAAAAAAAAAAAAAAAAAAAAACTCAACAAAATGAACAGATGGCTTAAACAGTATGAAATAAAATATTTGCAAACAGCAGACAATGAAGGGTTAATATACAGAATTTAAAATTTTATAAAAAGCAAACATGATATTAATAGACTCTTCTCAAAGGAAGATTTCTCAAAGACATAAGAGCTGCCAATAAACATGTAAAAATTGCTCAACATTCCTAATTATCTGAAAGATGTAAATCAAAGTGACATGATATCGTTTCACACCATTAAGAATGACTTATTAAAAGTAAATAAGATGTTGAAGTTGTGGAGAAAAGGAAATTTTCCTACCCTGTTGGTGGGAATGCAAATTAATTCAGACCCTGTGCAAAGCAGTTTGGAAATTTCTCAAAGAACTACAAATAGAATTGCCATTTGACCCCATTACTGGATATCTGCCCCAAAAGAGAAAAAATAATTTTGCCAGAGAGACACCTGCACTCACATGTTTATTGCAGGACTATTGACAATATTAAAGACAAAATTAAACCAGTTACCCATGAATCTTTTATTGGATAAGAAAAATGATGTACTTATACAATCTTCAATACAATGCAGCAACAGAAGAGAATGAAGTAATGTCTTTTGCAGCAACATGAATGCAGCAGAAGGCCCTTAATCTAAGCAAATTAACACAACAGAAAAGCAAATGCCACATATTCTCACTCATACAGGGGCACTAAAAATTGGGTGCACATGGAAACAAAGATGAAAACATATACTGGGAATTCTAAAAAGAAGGAGGAAGGAGGGGAGACAAGCATTTATAATCTACTTGGGCAATGGAATTAAGTGTCCAACCTCAACATCATGTAGTTTTACAAATCTGCACATATACCCCTTAAATACAAAAATAATAAAATGCTTTTTGGTATAATGACAGGTTCTATTTCTCCAGTTCTGGGTTAATAGTTGAAATTAGGGGTGAAATTTTTTTTCACCCCTTAAGGCATAGGGGTGAATGTTTCTATACCAGTTCTTCCCACATTTTATAAGCTAACCTCTCTGAAAGCTTTTGGTCTATAGCCCAAAAAGTGTTTCACTTTCAAGTGTGCAGCTAAAATAAATTACACCTTCATTATTTATGAATTAACTGTACACTAGACTAGACTTAATTTGTTACTCTTTTTGGGGAAAAAGTGGTAAGCTATTTAATCACTTTTTTTTAGGATGAGCTATTTTTGAAAGCATGAGACTAAAAATTATGCTAAATTACTGAATAAGAAATAGAAAACATTTTTTCTTAAAAAAAAAAAGGCACAAAAGTCTTATGGTCATATTTCAAAAATAATTAACCAAAGAGTGGGGGTTATTCAAGACCACAGTGCTGTAAATGCTCATTCTATCACAATTATTCTTTTGAAAAATAGAAATAATGGGTCAAAAGGTATTTTTAGACTACTTATGCCATTGTAGTGTTAAATTATTGTCTTTTTTACTTGCCATGTGAAAGTCTGTACTTGAACAAAAGATGCCGTGAATTTCAAGTTAATATGCTCACACATGTATTCTCCCTAGAAGGGCACTCATGTGTTTGCAATCAAGGTGTAGCATTTCTTGCCTTCCTTGTGCTACTGTATTTGTGTGAAATAAAAAGGCAGCAAGTAACAAAGAATTGACCATGTCATTTCTAGTTTCAACAGCCACAGCCTCTGTAATGGAGTGTTATATCACCTAGAAATAATGGCAGTATTTCAAAACTGAGAAAAAGAAAGTGATACTTTATATTTTCAGTTTATTATTTATAGTTTATAAAAAATTAGTTTCTGGGCCAGGCGCGGTGGCTCAAGCCTGTAATCCCAGCACTTTGGGAGGCCGAGGCGGGTGGATCACGAGGTCAAGAGATCGAGACCATCCTGGTCAACACGGTGAAACCCCGTCTCTACTAA
>NW_016107353.1:10948497-10950207 GCF_001604975.1 Cebus imitator
TCTCGATCTCTTGACCTCGTGATCCACCCGCCTCGGCCTCCCAAAGTGCTGGGATTACAGGCGTGAGCCACCGCGCCCGGCCTCACCTATCATTTTTGTGGTAGTACATTTGAAATTTATGCTTAGTTATTTTGAAATATGCAATACTTTATAGTTTACTATAGTTACCATGCTGTGCAATAGATCTCAAAACTTACTTACCCAATTTGAAATTTTGTACTCTTTGTCAACACCCCAGTTTTTCATAATATTTATATCCATTCTAGGTTTGAATATATGAACATTTCCAAGAATAGTATTAAAAACATTCAGGTACTATTATAGCCCCAGGCTGTAAATCTAGTCTCTCAATTTAGAGTAAGTGATTTATTTTTTTCAGCCAAGAAAATAATTGTATAAAATGAATGGGTAACAAGCATGGCATTAGTTGCCAAAAAATAGTATGACTAGATTCAGTAAGTCTCTAGCTATGCTAATGACAGCTCAAGTAAATTAAGACCATAACAGGTGCATGTGGAAAGCACTGATGTGCAATGTGTTGTGCTTCCACTCAGCACCTTTTTTTGCCCATTTGTAGCAAAGATATCAATTTCCCTTGAGTGACTGAGAGCATATACTGAAAATTGAAAATGCTGTCTTCATAGTGATTACTGGGAACACAGTTAAAACATTTCACAAAGTCTTTCAGTAAAAGATTGTTTCTTTCTAGTATTCAATTTAGATTCATGAAAATTTTAATATTCCAGGAAAGTCAGAGACACTTAAATGTAAACAAAATTCCATAAAACTTGAATAAGATAAAGTCTTCATAGTTAAGAATTTGATTTTGTTAATATATATAGAGGAAAATAGAAAACCAGTACTTCAGGCAAAATAGCAGTTTTTGGCATGGGAGTATCATGCCAAAAAGTATCAGCCAAACAAGTGCTTTTCATCATCATCATTAAAGTAAGAATAACATTGCCTGCTTTTCTGGAAACATCTAGCCTGTTTTCCACTGATATAAAGTGGAGAAGGCATTGAACTAGTGAAAGAGTGTGATATAAATGGAATACTTACATAAAATACAGTTTATAACAAAAAGTAGCATTTGATGTTGTACAACTGTGGATGAGACTGTTAGTTTGACGTCATAATATTCTTCTAGTGACAGATCAACTTCACAATATTTTTATTTCAGATAATATTTTCTGCTCTGTATTTGCTGGCTTTTGATCAAATCTTATCTGAACTCAATAGAAATCTACAAAATCTATTCTACCACAAGCATTTTATTATTGTTGCATACACTTATTTTGTTTAAAATACATTAGCTTTTGATGAAAGATTTATAGTTTTGTTTCAGAGTGTTGTTTATTGCTGAGAAGTTGCTGTCATGCTAGAAAACTGCTATTCTCAGCTCTACTGACATTAACTAATAGCAAGTAGGAGTGTTGTGTGGATGAGAAGCAAGTGTGTCTTCTTTGCATCTCTTTTTTAATCAATTGGCTGAAGAAAGAAGATAAGGCAGATAGAAGATGAAAGAAAATATAGTCCCTGAAAGATCATGAAAAAGTTCTCTTAATCAGAAAAAAAGGGATGGTGAAGAATATATATATTTTTGGCCGGGCGCGGTGGCTCAAGCCTGTAATCCCAGCACTTTGGGAGGCCGAGGCGGGTGGATCACTAGGTCAAGAGATCGAGACCATCCTGGTCAACATGGTGAAACCC
>NW_016107353.1:10950377-10957208 GCF_001604975.1 Cebus imitator
AAAAAAAAAAAAAAAAAAAAAAAAAAAAAAAAAAAAAAAAAAAAAAAAAAAAAAAAAAAAAAAAAAGAATATATATATTTTGCTAAACCTCTCAAATTTCAGTATACAACCTCCATTGCTTTAATAATTACATTATTCTTTCCATTTTAATTGTTCAAGATATAATTCAGTTCCATGGTGAATTAAAACAGAGAAGAATAATCTATTTGTTTAGGCAAAAGATGTAGAAAAGACTCATTACTTTGACCAACATCTTCTCCACCTCCAGCTTCAGGCAATCATCATTCTACTCTTTACTTTTATGAGTTTAAATTTTTTGATACTCTACATAGAAATTAAATTGTTTGCTATTATTTTGTGTGTGTGATGGCTTATTTTACTTAACCTAATGTCTTCCCGGTTCATCAATGTTGTTGCCAACAAAAAGACTTCTTTCTTGTTTAAAACTTTTCTTCTTTTTTTTTTTTAATATAAAAAGTAGCTGGCTGAATAAAGTCCACATGAATTAAGTATAGCTCCTAGTATAACTCACAGTTAATATAAGTTGACTATCCTTTCTGTAGACAACATTTTTCACCATACAGCTAGACCTCAACTAACAGTCATTATGTGTCACAAAAATGAATCACTTTAGAACCCATCTTAATAATGAGACAGTTTTTGACTTCTGGTACTCAGTTCAGGACATCTACAAAAGGAGTAGTAAATAGATTTCAACTGTGATGCAAAATCTTTTTCATTTGCATTGATAGCTCAGTGCTATGTTAAGGATTCTGAATTTACTATTTATTAAGTGGAAGCAGATCGTCATAAAGGTCTTTATTATCATCTTCACACTGAGTAGGATTGCTTTCTTTTCCACAATTGTGTTTAAAGCTGTCCAAAGAGACTCTCCAAATGCTAGGCTTTCTGTCTGGAAATTTCTTTTTTTTTTTTTTTTTTTTTTTTTTTTTTTTTTTTTTTTTTTTCAGAAGGCAAACAGCTTTATTGGGATATAATTAACAACAACAAACTGCATATGTTTAAAGTACACAACTTGATAAGTTTTGATATCAGTATGCATCTGTGAAATGATCACCACAATCAGGATAATAATGAATGTGTCTATTTCCCCCAAAAGTTAGTTATCTTGTGCCCCTTTGAAATGACTTCCTGTGATCCTTCCCTGCCCACCCATCCGCAGCCAATCACTGATTTGCTTTCCAACACCATACATTAATTTACATTTTGTAGAGTGGAGGGTGTACTTAAATGAGTCTTTTAGGTACACATCTTTTTCTAGTTTCGCACAGCTGGAGAGGCTTCAGCAAACTTACAATCATGGTGGAAGGCGAAGGGGAAGCAAAGACTTTCAGGTTGTGGCTTGAGAAATAGCTATAATATACTGACTGGTCTCGCTTGGGGTGTTCTTGACATCCAGGATAGATGGGGTGATCCAGCAATCATATGGACACTATCCATTCCAGTGACGCTCAAACTTCAGTGTGCATCAGGATCCCTGCAAGTCTTGCTAAGACACAGATGCTGAGCCCACCTCCAAGACTCCTTGCTTTTTAAGGAATAAAGAGCATTCCATTGTGTAAATATACCACTTTTTATAATTTATTCACCTGTTGATAGACACTTAGGTTGATTTCATACCTTAGCTATTGTGAGTAATCTACCCTTTTTCTTATCTGTTTATATATCTTTTTCTTTTTTTTTTATTTCTAGAAACATTTTAATTTTATACTATAAAGTAAGATTGTTAAATACCTTTATTTCTATGCCTTCTTTTGGTTAATATTTTGACTGGTTGAAAAAAATAAGTTTTTAAAAAAATCCTTGGATAAAGGCCATTATTATTAACATAATTTGAGACCAAATAGCAATAAAAATCAACATTGATTAGTAAAACAAAAATTAACCTCTGGTAATCATTTTCTCTCCCACCCAACATAAAAGTTGAATCTTTGGGCCGGGCGCGGTGGCTCAAGCCTGTAATCCCAGCACTTTGGGAGGCCGAGGCGGGTGGATCACGAGGTCAAGAGATCGATACCATCCTGGTCAATCAACATGGTGAAACCCCGTCTCTACTAAAAATACAAAAAATTAGCTGGGCATGGTGGTGCGTGCCTGTAATCCCAGCTACTCAGGAGGCTGAGGCAGGAGAATTGCCTGAACCCAGGAGGCGGAGGTTGCGGTGAGCCGAGATCGCGCCATTGCACTCCAGCCTGGGTAACATGAGTGAAACTCCGTCTCAAAAAAAAAAAAAGTTGAATCTTTGTGTAATTTCTCGCAGTTGTAAAAAGAGGCTTCTGATTAAATTAGTCAACATATAATTTTGTAAAATTTTACCTTTTTAGTCTAAAAATTAAACTGCTCTATTACCAGAAAAGTTATTTTTAATATGTATTATTTTACTCTGTTATATTTACATTCCTCACAAAAACGAAGCTGACAAAAAATGCACTCAAAAATTTTTTAAAATTAAAAATGTTTATTTTTTTACAAATTCTAAAAGTAAAAAATAGTTTTAGATTCTTAGAGAACATCTCTCAAATGCTTCCAGTTACCTTCTTCTGACAGTAGATATATATATATGTTTTTTACGTTGCTATAATAACAGCTTTGGCTATCCTTTGTGATCAACTCCATCATTTTAATTCTATTTTCTTGTGCAGTATTTATGTGATTCATTGTATATTTTAAAAGCTGTAGGCCATGCAATGTAATCTTCAAAAATTGACAAATGTTTTTTCATGTATACTTCTCTGCTTAATCCGCATTCACTTTATCTTCACTCCTCAAAGGCATTTTTACTGCCTGAAAAGCAAAGGGACAGTTCAAGTGAGTGTGCTGAGCTAGCCTTCTCCAGTGTCTGTCTATTCACATTCACAAAGGTATTCTGATGAGAGAGGGTGCACTTCAACAGCATTATAACAGCAATGTGGAAAAGATGTAATAGAATAAAATGTGAATCACAGCCTTCTACAAAAATAAGTTAATTTTTCTTATTCTGTGTGTGTGAGTATGTGGTAGTTGTAAGGCTGGGAATTGAGACAAAACTGAAAGAGAGAGAACACTTCACATGAGTAGTGCTGTGCACGTCCTATGTTATCTTGTTTGTCAAACATACCCTGAATGATTTTGTGAAGTATTATTTTGCTGTATCCATTTATTAGACTCTGATGGTACTTTTTTACTTTATAAATTTAAATATGCATTTATTATTATCCAGTGTCCTGTCCTCGATATTTAAGCACTTAAAACTATAAAAATATTGACAAAAGATGAGTTGTTAGGCAGGGCGCGGTGGCTCACGCCTGTAATCCTAGCACTTTAGGAGGCCGAGGTGGGTGGATCAGCTGAGGTCAGGAGTTTAAGACCAGCCTGGCCATCATGGTGAAACTCCACCTTTAAAGGAAAAAAAAAAAAAAAAAAGTTTTTTTTTTTTTTTTTTTTAAGAAGACTAAGTCTAACTCTATCACCCAGACTGGAGTGCAATGGTGTGATGTCAGCTCACTGCAATCTCCACCTCCCAGGTTCAAGTAATTCTCATGCCTTGGCCTCCTGAGTAGCTGGGACTACAGGTGTGTGCCACCATGCCCTGCTTGGTGGGTATGTGAGTATGTGGGTATGAGGCACTCACTGGTGGTTGGGGGGTTCTCCAGGGACCCTTCCCCTGCTGTCTACCTTAGGCAAGTTTGCTAATCCCTCTCAGTAGCCCCTCAGGAGTGAAGACCCTAACTCCTGTTACGGAGAATAGGCATTGATATTTTTGCTACTCCCCACTGGTGAACGGGGATGTGTGGAAAACAGCAGCTAGAATTTATTTCAGGGCTGACTCAGGGGTCCTCAGAAGAAACGTGTGTTTATGCATCATTCCATTTGCATTACTACTTGGAACTTGATAGTTTTTAGGCAAAAAGAAAGAGTCTGGTTTATTAGAGGACATGCATTGAAATAAGACAAGGAGCGGGGGTGTGGTAAGAAAAGCCTAAAAGTTTTGAGGCTGCTGACATACCCTGATAAGTGGTAGCTATCATTATACTTGCTAAGATTTGGGTGCACGAAGCTTGGCTTTGGTTAGTTCCCTTCATCTTTCTGATAAAAGAAACCTCTGGGTTATTGGCACTTTATTTATTTCCATCACCCAGCAGGATTTGCAGAATAATTGCTTAGAACTAGAATACTTGGCCGGGCATGGTGGCTCAAGCCTGTAATCCCAGCACTTTGGGAGGCTGAGGCAGGTGGATCATGAGGTCAAGAGAGTGAAACCATCCTGGCCAAGATGGTGAAACCCCGTCTCTACTAAAAGTACAAAAAAATTAGCTGGGCGTGGTGGCACATGCCTGTAGTCCCAGCTACTCAGGAGACTGAGCAGGAGAATCGCTTGAACCCGGGAGGTGGAGGTTGCAGTGAGCCAAGATCGTGCCACTGCACTCCAGCCTGGTGCCTGGTGACAGAGCAAGACTCCGTCTCAAAAAAAAAAAAAAAGGAACTAGAGTACTTATTTAGCTTATTTAGATTTTTACATTACACATCCCTTTCTCTTTTTTTTTTTTTTTTCCTGAACTGCAGCCAGAGATTGCTGGCTGACTTACAGAAATAAGCAGGATTAGTTTAAAATGCAGTCAAAAAATTAAAAACAACTAGTGAGACTAGAAGTTCATGAGAAAGGTATGATACGTTTTGAAACATAATTTTTTTTAGATTTTTTTTCTTTGTTAAAAACAGCTCACAATAGACTGAGTTGTTTGCAAAACAGATTTTAGTATTATACTTGGCCTGACTATTTGAACATAGTGCAGCAAGAATAACCACCTCTGCATAGGCCTGTTTGATAGGCTTTGATGGAACTCTGTTCCAAAAGGAATCTTAGATAGGACTTTTTAAAGCTGGGTCAAGCCATCGGGTTTGTACCCTTAAATACCTGTGAGTTGAGTAAACTCCTGTATTTTTCAGATTTCAAGAGCATGACATTCCTGAGCCTGTTAGAAAGTGACATTTTTTACTCACCATGTGCCAAATGTTCCATATGAATACTGTGTAGACAAGGTATGAGACCAGTTTTCCCAAGAGGCTGTTACTGGCTTTGCAAGTTAAGCTTGATTTCTTAAAGGAAAACACATTCATCCAGTTAAAGCCTTGGTAAAAACAACTAGTATTTTTCTATTGTGTTTCATTGCGTAAGTAAATGGAGTTTTCAACTGAGTGCAGTGTCTCATGCCTGTAATCCCAACACTTTGGGAGGCTAAGGCAGGTGGATCAAGAGGTCAAGAAATCAAGACTATCCTGGCCAACATGGTTAATCCCTATCTCTACTAATAATACAAAAATTAGCTGGTTGTGGTGGCACACACCTATAGTCCCAGCTACTCTGGAGGCTGAAGCAGAAAAATCACTTGAACCCGGGAGGCGGAGGCTGTAGTGAGCTGAGATTGTGCCACTGCACTCCAGCTAGACAGAGCAAGAATCATCTAAAAAAAAATGGATTTTTGTTTTACTGATGCAAACAACTATGTTGTTGTAAGTTAAGAATACTTATAACTAGTTTTTTATTTTTAGCAGAACCAGGCAGAGAGAAATAGATATGGTCCAAATTATGTTTACTGCAGTATACCTTGCTCAGTTGTTAAAAGCTTTTAAGAAAGTTCCTTTTTGACTCTGAAAAACAAAATAAGAATTAACAATGTTTTAAGTGAAAGTTAAAAACATTGGTTTAGTTTCCTATTAGCTTAATTTATTTCATTAACTTTGTTCTGTTTGATATTCATAAACATTTTAGCTTTTTATGAGTTCTGTACTTTTATCTGTTATCAGAAACCTGCATTTGAGAGCACCTGTTAAAGTCCCACAGCTGATTATAAACCATTTTTAAGAGGATTAAAACAAGACAATCATCTGCCAATGACAAAATGTCCAGAGTTACACTTAGAAACACAATTGACCAAAAAATTTGGTTATCTTTTTAGTTTACAATAATCCAGTATAACAACCTTAATTGTGATTGAGGCATCCCATATGGTTTTGAAACATATGTTAATATTACATACTCAAATATAACCTGAAAAAAATTAGACATCTTTTTTACAATCCCATGTACCTAAACATGTTAAATAATTCTATTTGCCTTTCTTTGGATGCTTCAGTGGCTCTTTGTAGCACCAAAAAGCCAGGCATCAGGAAAGACTACCTTGAGACTTAAGTTTGATTTTGGTGAGCTTCTTAAATATGTTTGAAATCTAAAACACTTAATGTTACACAATAGAATTTTAAATTACCATAAGCTATTTGTTTTACCAAAATGAAGAATTAAAAATCTGAAAAAGCAAAAACATTTTATTAGCCCTGTTACATAAAAATCCCGTTTAAAAGAGAAAGCCAAATTTTACTTTTGCATTAGTTTACTACTAACGTTAACCCCAAATTCAATAAAACCTTATAGACAATTTAATCTTAACCAGTTTTACCATGAAGTGAGATTTTTACAAATCTGTTATAATCTTTTACAAATTTTGCTAAAGAGATTAGCATCTTTTAAAAACCTTGTGCTTTTATTTAAATCTTAAAGAAAAAACATATATTTATTTGAATTTAAATACGTTTACACAGTTTTGCAAAATTCATTTTTACAGTTCTTTAAAAATTGGCTTGAAAATTCCACTTTATTTAAGACAATCCTTTATTCCTAGCAAAAATGTAGATTTTATGCCTTATAATTTTTTATTTAAAAATTTTACTGTTCTTGGGGCCGGGCGCGGTGGCTCAAGCCTGTAATCCCAGCACTTTGGGAGGCCGAGGCGGGTGGATCACGAGGTCGAGAGATCGAGACCATCCTGGTCAACA
>NW_016107353.1:10958373-10960128 GCF_001604975.1 Cebus imitator
TTTTTTTTTTTTTTCTAAATCTGTTTCATCTCTTTGCAGATTCTGGATATAAATCCTCTGTCACATGGGTAGATTGCAAAAATTTTTTTTCCCATTCTGTTGATTGCTGGCTCGCTCTAATGATTGTTTCTTTTGCTGTGCAGAAGCTCTGGAGTTTAATTAGATCCCATTTATCTATTTTGGCTTTTGTTGCCAATGCTTTTGGTGTTTTAGTCATGAAGTCCTTGACTATACCTATGTCCTGAATGGTTTTGCCTAAGTTTGCTTCTAGGGTTTTTATGGTGTTAGCTCTTTTGTTTAAGTCTCTAATCCATCTGGAGTTAACTTTAGTGTAAGCTGTCAGGAAGGGGTCCAGTTTCTGCTTTCTGCACATGGCTAGACAGTTTTCCCAACACCATTTATTAAACAGGGAATCCTTTCCCCATTGCTTGTTTTTGTCAGTTTGTCAAAGATCAGATCGTTGTATATCTGTGACGTTGCCTCTGAGGCCTCTGTTCTGTTCCATTGGTTTCTTTTTATTATTATTTATTTATTTATTTATTTATTTATTTATTTAAAGACGAGGTTTCACCACGTTGGTCAGGCTGGTCTTGAACTCCTGACCTCAGGTGATCTGCCCGCCTTGGCCTCCAAAGTGATTGGATTACAGGTGTGAGCCACCACGCCCAGCCTGGCTGTTCCGTTGGTTTCTATGTCTGTTTTGCTACCAGTACCATGCTGTTTTGATTACTGTACCCTTGTAGTATAGTTTGAAGTCAGGTAACGTGATGCCTCCAGCTTTGTTCTTTTTGCTTAGAATTGACTTAGCTATGTGGTTTCTCTTTTGGTTCTATATGAAGTTTAAGGTGTTTTTTTTTCCAGTTCTGTGAAGAGGGTCATAGGTAGTTTGCTGGGGATCACACTGAATCTATAAATTACTCTGGGAAGTATGACCATTTTCACAATATTGATTCTTCCTAACCATGAGCATGGAATGTTTTTCCATATGTTTGTGTCCTCTCTTATTTCTTTGAGCAGTACTTTCTAGTTCTCCTTGAAAAGGTCCTTTACATCCTTTGTTAGTTGTATTCCCAGGTATTTTATTCTCTTTGTGGCAATTGTGAATGGCAGTTCATTCTTGATTTGGCTGTCCTTAAGTCTGTTATTGGTGTCTAGGAATGCTTGTGATTTCTGCACATTGATTTTGTATCCTGAGACTTTGCTGAAGTTGTTTATCAGTTTCAGGAGATTTTTGGCTGAAACGATGGGGTCTTCTAAATATACAATCATATTGTCTGCAAATAGAGACAATTTGACTTCTTCCTTTCCTAATTGAATACGCTTTATTTCTTTTTCTTGCCTGATAGCTCTGTCTAGAACTTCCAATACTATATTGAATAGGAGTGGTGAGGGAGGGCATCCTTGTCTAGTGCCAGATTTCAAAGGGAATGATTCCAGTTTTCGTCCATTCAGTATGACATTGGCTGTGGGTTTGTCATAAATGGCTTTTGTTATTTTGAGATGTGATTCGTGCCTGCTTCTCTCTGAAGTTGAAAAAAAAGAGAATTGTAGATTGAAGTTGAGAATATTTTGATAAATGCATGTTTTATAACATATCTATTGAGAGAGAGAGAGAGAGATGCATTCAGACAGGAGTCAAATATTAATATGTACCTTTCCAAACTCTGTTTGCTGAGATGTTCCAGAAGCAGCAACACTTCAGAATTAATGAACATACCTAGCTGTCATGTCATGGTTTCTTTTTTTTTTTTTTTT
>NW_016107353.1:10962063-10979768 GCF_001604975.1 Cebus imitator
ATCTCTTGACCTCGTGATCCACCCGCCTCGGCCTCCCAAAGTGCTGGGATTACAGGCTTGAGCCACCGCGCCCGGCCTAGTTTCTACAGTAATTCTTTTTAGAAATAATAACCTGAAGTCCTTGTTTTCATTTTACAAAACCCACAGTTCTGCTATTTCACGGTGGGATTTGAGACTAAATAGGTACAATTTTGATGGTGACAGAATGATATCAATGTCTAAAGTTTTGGTCTATCTCTAAAAATTGAGATGACCAAAAGAGAGAAATTGTTAAATCAATTATAGCCAAAGCTGCTTTTTTTTTCTGTTTAATTTTTGTCAATAAGTTTTCTGTACATAGTAAACTAAAACCTAACTGGATATGTAAATAGACTGTAACCCACCCTTGTACCAACAACTGTGTTATTGGCAACAAAAGGATATCAGCTGTTCAAACCACATTTGAGTAAGGCAAATCTCAAGCTGTAATGAATCTGGCTGTTTCTGTACCTCACTCCCACTATGTATGTCAATGCTTTTTTCTGTTCGTAAATCTTTTTTCACCATGTGGCTATGTGCATTTTCTCTGAGCCTACTCTAGATCCACAGGCTGCCCAATTTGCAAATCATTCTCTGCCCATTTAAACTCTTTTTTTTTTTTTTTGAGATGGAATTTCGCTCTTGTTACCCAGGCTGGAGTGCAATGGTGAGATCTCAGCTCACTGCAACCTCTGCCTCCTGGGTTCAAGCAATTCTCCTGCCTCAGCCTCCCAAGTAACTGGGACTACAGGCGCGCCACCATGCCCCTTTAATTTTTGTATTTTTAGTAGAGATGGGATTTCACCATGTTGACCAGGATGGTCTTGATATCTTGACTTCGTGATCCACCCGCCTCGGCCTCCCAAAGTGCTGGGATTATAGGCGTAAGCCACCGTGCCCAGCCTTAATTTTTAAATTATTTTTTACGAAGACAGGTTTTTACTATGTCATCCAGGCTGCACTTGAATTCTTGAGTTCATGTAGTTCTTTCATACCAACCTCCTGAAATGCTAGGATTACAGGTGTGAGCCACTGTGTGCTTTTGCAAATTCCTGAGAGCATTATTCCAAATGATAAACAGTACTATATTGGCACAAATTTAAAAGAAATGTGGGCTGGGCACTGTGGCTTACACTGGTAAGCCCAGAACCTTGGGAGGCTGAGGCACGCAGATCCCTTGAAGTCAGGAGTTTGAGAGCAGCCTGGCCAACATAATGAAACCCCATTTCTACTAAAAATATAAAAATTAGGTGTGGTGACAAGCATCTGAAATTCCAGCTACTTGAAAGGCTGCGGTAGGAGAATTACTTGGACTTGGCAGGAAGATGTTATAGTAAGCCAAGTTTGCACCACTGCACTCCAGCCTGGGTGACAGAGCAAGGCCTTTTCTCAAAAGAAGCTAAATAAATTAATAGAAAATAAGATAAAAAGAATCTGGCTTCTATTGTAGAAGTGTCACTCTCCAGGATTTTAAGAGTCTAGGGCAACTACTTTAGTAGTGTCATCTACAGAGTTGCATGGGCTTTGGAGTCAGACAGACTTGATCCTGAGTCAGCCCAGCCACTTAGTTGCTGTGTGTCTTTGGACAAGATTCTTGATGTGAAAGAGTTTTATAAACCACATATGCAAAATAAAAAAGGCAGAATGATATTGACTTCAAAAATTGTAGCAGTTTTTCATTTTTTTTTGTATCCATGCCCATTGCCTGGTGCTTTTAAATCTGTTCCTATCAAGATCCACCATAACATTTCCCAAACCCTAGATTGTGCTGACCTTATTCACTTAGAGCAGTAAAAACCTGTGAAGCTGGCAATGTGCTAGTTTGGGAACAAGACTCAAAAGGTCTTGAATGCTTCTGTTTTTTCTTCTTTCAGAATGCTGCCATCTCCGTGAAAAATGGCCTATGTTAGCCAGCTGGAAGATAAGATACCATGGGGAAAGGAAGCGAGGTGCCCCTGTTGACAGCCTCAGAAGCAGAAGCTCATCCCCAGAAGCACAGCTGCTTATTCAACAAACAGCTAAAGATACATGTCTGGAGGAGCTCAGCTGAGACAAAAAGAATGGCCTCACTGAGCCCAGCCTAAATAGCTGAGCATCTCAATTATGAGCAAATAAGTTTAGAATTATTTGTTATGCTGCAATAGCTAACTAATGCATGCACCCAATGCGGATGGGATGCCAGGATTCAATGACAGGTTGATTACTAGGTCCCTTCTAACAGTGGGCACATACTATAGGTACTTATTTCCCCCCCAATTTAAAGTTGGATGCCTCATAAGAGAATGCTGAGTAATGCAGAAATATGCATGGACATGTATGCATGAAATTGGTGCCTATACTCACATAGCTCCCCCACATCACATGAGAAAACAGATAACCACAGCCTGACCATTAGGGCCAACGCCAAATAGAAAAGTAAGTTTGCCTTTAGTCTGTTTTCTTCATATCTAAACACTGGAGGTCAAGACTGCACAGATTTGAATACATAGAGGTTTCTTCTCCTGTGGGCTTATCATCCTTTGTTCATCTTCCGGTCTCTGGAAGAAACGTGGGCAACAAGTGGCCAGCAGTGGTCTACCTGTGGTTTTATTCTTGTTGTCCTCTGCTTTTTCTATGGCTACTATCTGTTCCTTCCTCAGAGATGAAGAGAGATGTTGGTAGGGAAAGGCTCTTTTTTCACCTTTGGCAGAAAAGATTTGTTCAGTCCCTTCCCTCCCCTGACATCAGAGCTGCACTTCAATGTAGCAGAATCTTGCTCTGTCATCCAGGCTGGAGTGCAGTGTGGCGGTCTCCGCCCACTGCAACCTCCGCCTGCTGGGTTCAAGTGATTCTCGTACCTCAGCCTCCAGAGTAGCTGAGATTACTGGCGCCCGCCACCACACCCAGCTAATTTTTATTTTTAGTAGAGACGGGATTTTGCCATGTTGGCCAGGCTGGTTTCCAGCTCCTGACCTCTGGTGATCCACCCTCCTCGTCCTCCCATAGGGCTGAGATTACAGGTTTAAGCCACGGCCCCCGGCCTATCACTGCATCCAGCCCGCTGATCACATCTTCGGTCACTGAGGGCCTGAGGGGGCGGGGATTTAAGCACTATTCAATCAGGAAAGCGAGTTGGAACCGTCCAATCAGGCAAGCAGCTGGAGCGGAAGGGGCGGCCTCCGGGATGTGGGGCGGGACCATTGTTTCTCGTTATAGTCCGAGTTCCAGGTCTCGTCTTCACTGCTCTGTGACCTCAGCGTCCGTGGCCCTGTGACCTGCTGCTGTTGGGAGATCCACACCTAAGACGCTAGGACCCCCTGGAAGCCTAGAAATGGTGAGTGCCTGTCCAACACCCCGAGAAAGGGAAAGGGCTGTGGCGGGACTCAGGCCCCCGCGCAGTCAGCGCCACAATATGCACCTGGAGTTCTCCTTGCCCCTCTGGGCCTCAGTGCCCTTCAGCAATAAGATGGCGGCTGCGCTGACAGCTGTGACCCAGGCGTCCTGTCTCTTCCCTGAGCAGTAACTGCGCCCTGGCCTGGAGCCCTCTCTAGGCAGCTCTGCACACTCAACACCACCTCTGTCCCAGATCATGCAGGGACCAGGGAAGGGTTATCAGGGGAGAATCCTGAACAGGGTTCATGAAATGGGTGAGGGTTCGGGAATGGTCCGTGAGGTTTTCAGTTTTTCTTTTCTCGTATTAAAAATTTATGGGAGTCACCACTAAAATAATAAAGAATTTAATAGAATTCAAAAATTGTGGAGCACCCAGCTATGGTTTGTACTTTATGGTCTATGGAAGGAAAGAGTTTTATAAGGTGTGGTAATGAAGAAAACCAAATTCAGTAATTGGTTAGGTACGGTTACGTAGTTTCTTAATTAGTACAATCAAGATGGGAATTTCCTGGTTATTAATCAAAGGTTAATTGGCTGTTTATACTTGGTTGAGCCTGAATTTTGTTTCCCCCAATGTACTAATTTACCAAAAAACAAACAAACAAAAATGCACTTGAATTAGATTTTTTTAAAAAGTAGAAATCAGGGACTAGAGCCACCTCAGTCTAATTGCCTGCCACTTAATTATTTTTACACTCCTAGGAGGATTAATTTTCCCCTGCTTTTTTTTTTTTTTCTCCATTATAAAAAGCAAAGTTTTCTACATGGACTCATCTTGAAAGCAGGAAGCTTTTAAATCAAATATGTGTAACAGGAAAGTGAACCAGAAGTGAAGAGGTTGAGGAGGAAGAGGCAGTTTTTTAATCTGTTATTGAGACAGAGTCTTGCTCTGTCAGCCAGGCTGGAGTGCAATAGCATGATCTCACTGCAATCTCTGCCTCCTGGGCTCAGGTGATTCTCGTGCCTCAGCCTTCCCAGTAGCTGGGATTACAAGCATGTGCCACCACACCCAGCTAGTTTTTTAAATTTATTTTTATTTTTTTATTTTTATTATACTTTAAGTTCTGGGGTACATGTGCAGATTGTACAGGATTGTTACATAGGTATACACATGCCATGGTGGTTTCCTACATCCATCCCCCAATCACCTGCATTAGGTATTTCTCCTAATGTTATCCCTCCCTAATCCCCCCACCTCCTGCCATCCCTCCTCCAGCCCCCTCACCCCCCAACAGGCCCCAGTGTGTGATGTTCCCCTCCCTGTGTCCATGTATTCTCATTGTTCACTTACCAGTGAGGATATGTGGTGTTTGTTTTTCTGTTCTTGTGTCAGTTTGCTAAGAATGATGGTTTCCAGCTTCATCTATGTCCCTACAAAGGACATGAACTCATCTTTTTTTATGGCTGCCTAGTATTCCATGGTATATATGTGCCACAGTTTTTTGTCCAGTCTATCATCGATGGGCATTTGGGTTGGTTCCAGGTCTTGCTATTGTAAACAGTGCCACAATGAACATACGTGTGCATGTGTCTTTATAATAGATCGATTTATAATCCTTTGGGTATATACCCAGTAATGGGATTGCTGGGTCAAATGGGATTTCTATTTCTAGATCCTTGAGGAATTGCCACACTGTCTTCCACAATGGTTGAACTAATTTACACTCCCACCAACAGTGTAAAAGCGTTCCTATTTCTCCGCATCCTCTCCAGCATCTGTTGTCTCCAGATTTTTTAATGCTCACCATTCTAACTGGCATGAGATGGTATCTCAATGTAGTTTTAATTTGCATTTCTCTAATGACCAGTGATGATGAGCATTTTTTCATATGTTTGTTGCCTGCATGAATGTTTTCTTTGGAAAAGTGTCTGTCATAGCCTTCACCCACTTTTTGATGGGGTTGTTTCTTTCTTGTAAATTTGTTTTAGTTCTTTGTAGATGGTGGATATTAGCCCTTTGTCAGATGTGTAGCTTGCAATCATTTTTTCTACTCTGTTGGTTGCCGGTTCACTCTAATGATTGTTTCTTTTGTGGTGCAGAAACTCTTAAATTTAATTACATCCCATTTGTCTATTTTGGCTTTTCTTGCCATTGCTTTTGGTGTTTTAGTCATGAAGTCCTTGCCTATGCTTATGTCCTGAATGGTACTGCCTAGGTTTTCTTCTAGGATTTTTTTATGGTGTTGGTTCTTATGTTTAAATCTTTAATCCATTTGCAGTTAATTTTTGTATAAGGTGTATGAAGGGGTCCAGTTTCAGCAGTCTGCACATGGCTAGCTAGTTTTCCCAACACCATTTATTAAACAGGGAATCCTTTCCCCATTGCTTGTTTTTGTCCAGTTTGTCAAAGAACAGATGGTTGTAGATGTGTGGCATTCTTTCTGAGGCCTCTGTTCTGTTCCATTGGTCTATATCTTTGTTTTGGTACCAGTACCATGCTGTTTTGATTACTGTAGCCTTGTAGTATAGTTTGAAATCAGGTAGCATGATGCCTCCAGCTTTGTTCTTTTTGCTTAGGATTGTCTTGGCTATACGGGCTCTTTTTTGGTTCCATATAAAGTTTAAGGTGGTTTTTTTCCAGTTCTGTGAAGAAGGTCAATGGTAGCTTGATGGGGATAGCATTGAATCTATAAACTACTTTGGGCAGTATGGCCATTTTCACAATATTCTTTCCATCCATGAGCATGTTTTTCAATCCATTTGTGTCCTCTCTTATTTCCTTGAGCAGTGGTTTGTAGTTCTTGAAGTGGCCCTTTGCGTCCCTTGTTAGTTGTATTCTTAGGTATTTTAATTTCTTTGTAACAATTGTGAATGGGAGTTCACTCATGATTTGGCTGTTTTTCTGTTATTGGTATATAGGAATGCTTGTGATTTTTGCACATTGGTTTTGTATCCTGAGACTTTGCTGAAGTTGCTTATTAAGGAGATTTTGGGGTAAGATGATGGGGTCTTCTAAATATAAAATCATGTCGTCTACAAATGGAGACAGTTTGACTTCCTCTTTTCCTAATTGAATACCCCTTAATGTTTTTTTCTTGCCTGATTGCTCTGGCTAGAACTTCAAATACTATGTTGAATAGGAGTGGTGAGAGAGGGCACCCTTGTCTAGTGCCAGTTTTCGAACGGAATGCTTCCAGTTTTTGCTCATTCAGTATGATATTGGCTGTGGGTTTGCCATAAATAGCTTTTATTATTTTGAGATACGTTTCATTGATACCTAGTTTATTGAGAGTTTTTTAGCATACAGGGCTGTTGAAATTCATCAAAGACCTTCTCTGCATCTATTGAGATAATCATGTGTTTTTTGTCTTTGGTTCTGTTTATGTGATGCATTATGTTTATAGATTTGTGTATGAACCAGCCTTGCATCCCTGGGATGAAGCTGACTTGATCGTGTTGGATAAGCTTTTTGATATGTTGTTGGATTCAGTCAGCCAGTATTTTATTGAAGATTTTCGCACCAATGTTCATCATGGATATTGGCCTGAAATTTTCTTTTTTAGTTGTATCTCCGCCAGGTTTTGGTATCAGGATGATGTTGCGCTCATAAAATGAGTTAGGGAGGATTTTCTCGTTTTGTATTTGAAATAGTTTCAGAAGAAATGGTGCCTGCTCCTTTTTGTATGTCTGGTAGAATTTGGCTGTGAATGTGTCTGGTCCTGGACTTTTTTTGGTTGGTAGGCTATTAATTGCTGTCTCAACTTCAGACCTTGTTATTGGTCTATTCAGGGATTCAGCGTCTTCCTGGTTTAGTCTTGGGAGTGTACAAGTGTTCAGGAATTTATCCATTTCTTCCACATTTACTGGCTTATGTGCATAGAGTTGTTTGTAGTAATCGCTGATGGTAGTTTGTATTTCTGTGGAATCGGTGGTAATATCCATTTTATCATTTTTTATTGCATCTATTCGAATGTTCTCTCTCTTTTTTTTATTAGTCTGGCTAGTGGTCTATTTTGTTGATCTCTTCAAAAAACCAGCTCCTGGATTCATTGATTTTTTTTTGAAGGGTTTTTAATGTCTCTATCTCCTTCAGTTCTGCTCTGATCTTAGTTATTTCTTGTCTTCTGCTAGCTTTTGAATTTGTTTGATCTTGCTCCATTAGTTCTTTTAATTGTGATGATAGGGTGTCAATTTTAGATCTTTTCTAACTTCTCATGTGGGCATTTAGTGCTATAAACTTCCCTCTAGACACTGCTTTAAATGTGTTCCAGAGATTCTGGCACGTTGTGTCTTCATTCTTATTGATTTCAAAGATCTTTATTTCTACCTTTGTTTCATTATTTATCCAGTCATTCAGGAGCAGGTTGTTCAGCTTCCATGTAGTTGTGCGGTTTTGAATGAGTTTCTTAATCCCATGTTCTAATTTGATTGCACTGTGGTCTGAGAGATTGGTTGTTACAATTTCTGTTCATTTGCATTTGCTGAGGAGTGATTTACTTCTAAATAGAGTAGGTGCGATGTGGTGCTGAGAAGAATATAAATCTGTGGATTTGGGGTGGAGAGTTCTGTAGATGTGTATTAGGTCTGCTTGGTCCAGATATTAGTTCAGTCCTGGATATCCTTGTGAATTTTCTGTCTCATTGATTTGTCTAATATTGACAGTGGAGTGTTAAAGTCTCCCACTATTATTGTGTGGGATAAGTCTTTTTGTAGGTCGTTAAGAACTTGCTTTATGTATCTGGGTGCTTCTGTATTGGGTGCATATATATTTAGGATAGTTAGCTCTTTTTGTTGCAGTGATCCTTTTACCATTATGTAATGCCATTCTTTGTCCCTTTTGATCTTTGTTGGTTTAAAGTCCATTTTATCAGAGACTAGGATTGCAACCCCTGCTTTTTTTTTTTTTTTTGGCTCGTCATTTGCTTGTAAATCTTTCTTCATCCCTTTATTTTGAGTCTATGTGTGTCTTTGCATGTGAGATGTGTCTCCTGAATACAGCATACTGATGGGTCTTGACTCTTTATCCAATTTGCCAGTCTGTGTCTTTTGACTGGGGCATTTAGTCCATTTACATTTAAGGTTAATATTGTTATGTGTGAATTCGATCCTGCCATTTTGATACTGGCTGGTTTTTTTGCCCGTTAGATAATGCAGTTTTTTCATTGTGTCGATGGTCTTTACCATTTGGTATAGTTTTGCAGTGGCTGGTGCTAGTTGTTCCTTTCCATGTTTAGTGCTTCCTTCAGGAGCTCTTGTAAGGCAGACCTGGTGGTGACAAAATCTCTCAGCAATTACTTGTCTGTAAAGGATTTTATTTCTCCTTCATTTATGAAGCTTAGTTTGACTGGATATGAAATTCTGGGTTGAAAGTTCTTTGCTTTAAGTCCTTTGGCCCTTGCTCTCTTCTGGCTTGTAGGGTTTCTGCGAAGAGATCTTTGAATCTGATGGGCTTCCCTTTGTGAGTAATCTGACCTTTCTTTCTGGTTGCCCTTAGCATTTTTTCCTTCATTTCAACCCTAGTGAATCTGATGATTATGTGCCTTGGGGTTGCTCTTCTTGAGGAATATCTTTGTGGTTTTCTCTGTATTTCCTGGATTTGAATGTTGGCCTGCCTTGCTAGGTTGGGAAAGTTCTCCTGGATAATATTCTAAAGAGTGTTTTCCAGCTTGGTTTCATTCTTCCTGTCTCATTCAGGTACACCAATCAAACGTAGGTTAGGTCTTTTCACATAATCCCATATTTCTTGGATGCTTTGTTCATTTCTTTTCACTCTTTTTTCTCTAGTCTTGCCTTCTCGTTTTATGTCATTGAGTTGATTTCAGTCTCTGATCCACTCTGCTATTGAAACTTGTGTATGCTTCCCGAAGTTCTCGTACTGTGTTTTTCAGCTCCATCAAGTCATTTATGTTCTTCTCTAAGCTGGTTATTCTAGTTAGCATTTTGTCTAACCTTTTTTCAAGATTCTTAGTTTCTTTGCATTGGGTTAGAACATGCTTTTTTGCTCAGAGAAGTTTGTTACTACCCACCCTCTGAAGCCTGCTTCTGTCAATTTGTCAAACTCATTCTCCATCCAGTTTTATTCCCTTGCTGGTGAGGAGTTGTGATCCCTTGGAGGAGAAGAGGCATTCTGGTTTTTGGTGATTTCAGCCTTTTTTTGCTGGTTTCTTTCCATCTCCATGGATTTATCTATAAAGTTGGATTTATCTTTGAAGTTGGTGACTTTCAGATGGGGTTTCTGAGTTGTTATCCTTTTTGTTGGTGTTGAAGCTATTTCTTTCTGTTTTTTAGTTTCCTTCTAACAGTCAGGGCCCTCTACTGCAGGATTGCTGGAGGTTCACTCCAGACCCTGCTTGCCTGGGAATCACCCACAGGGGCTGCAGAACAGCAAGGATTGCTGCCTGTTTCTTCCTCTGGTACTCCTCTGTCCCAGAGGGGTACCCACAGATGTCAGCCAGAGCTCTCCTGTATGAGGTGTCTCTTTGGATATGTGGGGGTCAGGGAGCCACTTGAGGAAGCAGTCTGTCTTTTATCAGAGCTCAAGTGTTGTGCTGGGAGCTCCATTACTCCCTTCACAGCTGCTGGGCAGGGACGTTTAAGTCTGCTGAAGTGGAACTCACCACCATCCATTTCCCCCTTTTTTTGTGCTCTGTCCTGGGAAGGTGGGGCTTTATTTATAAGTCCCTGATGGGCTACTGCCTTTTTTCAAAGATGCCCTGCCCGGCAAGGAGGGAGTCTGATCTCTCCCCTGCATTTTTTATAGGTATCCCGGGCAGAGTATTATGTCTACTCCTAAACCCCCATTCATTCAGCCTAACTTTGGCTTGCAGTAAAATACTAAATTTCCAGTTTATTCTTACCTTCCCAAATGTCAGTTTTTCCTCTCTGATTCACATTACTATTTGTCTTTTAGTGTACATTTTTGATATCGTATTTTAATTATTTTAACAAAGCATTAGGTGGAACTTTTGATAATACTTGTTTTCTGTTTGTAAATATTTCCCATGAGAAGAAAGCAAAAAATAATCCCCTGACCCTGTGTTGTAAAAAAATCTTTGTGCCTTTTTTTTTTTTTTTTGCAACAAAATCTTACTCTGTCACCCAGGCTGGAGTGCAGTGGCATGATCTTGGCTCATTGCAACCTCTGCCTCTCAGGTTCAGGTAATTCTCCTGCCTCAGCCTTCTGAGTAGCTGGGATTACAGGCATGTACCACCCCACCAAGCTAATTTTTGTATTTTTCGTAGAGGTGGGGTTTCACCATGTTGGTCAGGCTGGTCTTGAACTCCTGACCTCGTGATCTGCCCACCTCAGCCTTTCAAAGTGCTAGGATTACAGGCATGAGCCACTGCACCCGGCTGTACCTTTTTCTTTTCTCCTAGGCCTAGCAATCTTATTAGAATGTTTTGAGGTAAAGGTTTTTCTTTGGAAACTTTATGAAGTGATGTGTTTTATACAATTTTTTTGTTTTTTTTTTTTTTTTTCCTGGTCCTGGATTTCAGTGCTGTCTGGGAATTAACTAAAATACCCCCTATTGCTATGTCTGCTAGAGTGTCTAGTGAATATTAGCTCCAGGTCATTTTCTCCCAAGGACAACCTTAGGTATGGAGTATAGCCTTTCAGCGAAGCAAGTGGATGCCCTGGGGTTGAGAGAAATCTACTGGCTTAGGCTTTATTTGAAAAGCTAACCCTTGAGACATTAAGATTGTCTTCACCCAACCCAGCCTCCATTTCTTGAAGGCATATTGCTGGCCAGCCAATCAGATGCTGATATTGCAGGGTAAACACTGAAATAATTTCTGTCCCCTGCATTCTCTAAGGGGGCAGAAGAATAGTGAAAGAAATATAGTTTTTAAAAAGTGAAAGAAAAATAGTTAGAATCTGTGAAATAAAAAATGGTATCACAAAATAAAAAAAAAAAAAGTGATCACAGTGAGATGGTGTAAGAATTTGCAAAGTAAAATGCACGTGAGGCACTCACTGGGGCATAGGCCAGAGTCTCCTGAAAAGGGGTTATTCAGCACTTAAGTGAACAGGATGGAATGGGAAAATCTCTCAAGTAATTGCATGGCCTGACTTGACACATTAGTCAGACACATCTGTACCTTGTAAAGATTTGTTCACTTATTTTGACCTCAGTTTTAAACTGTAAGTTACATATTATTAGTAGGGATTGAAAGGTAAGAAAATATTTACCAAGGGCAGAAAAGAGGCAGGTTTCAGAATAATATTTAACTATATATTCCATTTGTTAAAATTTTTTATTTACCCTTTTCAGAGAATGAGTTCAGGAATTTTCTCTGGTATGTTTTTTATGGCTGTTTTTTGTTTGTTTGTTTGTTTTTTATGGAGTCTTACTCTGTCATCCAGGCTGGAGTGCAATGGCATAATCTTTGCTCACTGCAACTTCCACCTCCAGGGTTCAAGTGATTTTTCTGCCTCAGCCTCCCGAGTAGCTGGGATTACAGGTATGTGCTATGATGCCTGGCTAATTTTTTGTATTTTTAGTAGAGATGGGGTTTCACCATGTTGGTCTCAAACTCTTGATCTCAGGTAATTCACCCACCTCCACCCCCAAAAGCTCTGGGATAACAGGCTGAGCCACCGTGCCCAATCAGTGATTTTAAACAGAATTTCAAGGCTTAACTTTTAGAATGCTACCAAGGAAAAATATAGGAAAAATTTTTCTTCCATTTTGACTGTAGAAAATGCTCACATTTTCACAAGAAAATGTGGTAGATAATTGGTGAGTTATGTAGATTCATGAAAACATCAGTTCCTCTTTTTGCAGGGTAAATTTGTGATAGTATCTCTATTCTGTATCCTATATATTGCTTTTTGAGTTTATGCTAAGCTGTATGAACTGAAACTTGGTACCTTCTAGAAATGTTCCCATATGACTAATTGTTTACTACATGATTTTTAATGGAAATAGTAAAGTAATACATTTACTGTCTGAAGAGAATAGATATTTTTGCTTCTCTTATTGAGATATAAAATGTAAGCATCTTAAAATTTCCCTCTCTTATATAAACACTGTGTTAGAGTAATTTTGCTGAATTTTTCAAACACTTACTATCAAAAACCAAGTGAATAACCCTGACATGAAAGTTAAAGCCTCAGCCCGGTGACTCTAAGCTAAGGCTAATGCTGAGCCTGCAAAAGGAGGTTATTAAAGGGCCACTAATTTTTTTCTGGGGAGCCTTCTCTGCAGATATCCCAGCCTGCTCACCCCAGCCATGAAAGAAGCTTTATCTTTCCCCACCTCTTTTTTTGTTCTATACATTTCTTCCACTTCACTTTTCTTGGATTGTATCTTTTCTAATAAATGTAACTACAGTGTTTTCCTTAGTTCTGTGAGTAGCTCTATAAAATTATTGAACTTCAGGAAGGTTACAGGAGTCCCTAGTTTTTACACAGTAGCTCAGAAGCAGAGATGGGCCTGTGGGGTTTGGCATCTGTAGTAAGAACAAAGTTGTGAGACTGAGCCCTGAATCAGGGTCTCTGCTGACTCTGGGTGGTGTCAGAATTCAAATGTTAGACAATGAGTTGGTGTTGGAGAATTGCTTGGTGTTTAGCAAACTCTACAAATTTGTTTCCAGATGAGAGATATAACAGAGGCCTGGTCTGGAATGGATCTCTGGGTGTCTGGAAATGGCAGGCTCTGCTCTTCTGTACACAGGCTGTTAAACTGCCCATTACCCTGTGATTTCGGGTTTCCTCCCAGGGTAAAAGAGGATAAAAACTTAAAGGAAAAAAGTTCTGATAACAGACTCCCTTTTTTCACTGCAGCCATCACAGGATTTCTACCTTCTTGAAAACATATCCGCTAGATATTGACTTTTCCAAACTCCTCTTGGGGCTAGGTACCACCCTCAGAAATTTCACCACAGCATTTTTGATTCTAGTGTTTCTTGCAAAAAACTCACAAAAGTGTCTACAAGTCTCCTGGCATATCCCTATCCTCAGACACTGAATCTGCAGCAGCAACCTGTTTTCTCCACCAGCCTGGGATTCTGGACAACCTGTTCATAATCTCATCTGCCTGAATGGACCCAGAAATTAATCAGAGTAGTCACACCTGGACCACTATCTGTATCACAAACCAGTCCTTCCACCTGCACTGCACTCTTTTTAACCCATTGATTCTTTTAATTTTTAATTTTGATTTAGGAGTACATGTGCAAGTTTGTTATATAGGTACAATTGTGTCGGGGTTGGTGTGTAGATTATTTTGTCACTGAGGTATTAAGCACAGCACCACACAGGTATTTTTCTGATCCTTTTTGTCCTCCTACCCTCCACCCTTAACTAGGCCTCAGTGTCTGTTGTTCCTCTCTTTGTATCCATGTGTTCTTATTATTTAGCTCTTATTAAAATGATAACATGGATTTGTTTTTCTCTTTCTGCATTAGTTTCTAAGGATAATGATCTCCAGTCCCATCCATGTTGCTGCAAATGACATAATCTTGTTTGCTTTTTATGGCAACACAGTATTTTATGATGTTTATGTTTCATATTTTGTTTTTATTAAATCTTTTATTTCATTTATTTTTTATTTTTTATTTTATTTTATTTTTGAGACGGAGTTTCACTCTTGTTACCCAGGCTGGAGTGCAATGGCGCGATCTCGGTTCACCGCAACAGCCGCCTCCTAGGTTCAGGCAATTCTCCTGCCTCAGCCTCCTGAGTAGCTGGGACTACAGGCACGCGCCACCATGCCCAGCTAATTTTTTGTAGTTTTAGTAGAGACGGGGTTTCACCATGTTGACCAGGATGGTCTCGATCTCTTGACCTCGTGATCCACCCGCCTCGGCCTCCCAAAGTGCTGGGATTACAGGCTTGAGCCACTGCGCCCGGCCCATTTCTTTTTTATTTTAAGAGACCGGGTGTCACTCTGTCACCCAGGCTGGAGTACAGTGGCATGATCTCGGCTAACTGCAGCCTCAACCTCCCAGGCTCAAGAAATTATTCTACCTCTGCCCTCCAAGTAGCTGGTAATACAAGTGTGTGCTGCCAAGCCCAGTTAATTTTTTTTTCTTGTGTTTTTTGTTTGAGATGTGGTTTTGCCATGTTGTTTAGGCTGGTCTTGAACTCCTGAGCTCAGGCAATTCACCTGCCTCAGCCTCCCAGAGTGCTGGAACTACAGGCATGAGCCACTCCACCTTACCATACCATATTTTCTTTATCCAGTCTACCATTGATAGGCATTTAGATTGATTTCATGTCTTTGCTATTGTGAATAGTGCTGCAGTGAACATGCATGTGCATGTGTCCTTATAATAAAATAATTTATATTTCACTGGGTATGTACACAATTATGAGGTTGCTGGGTCAAATGGTAAATCTGGTTTTAGTTCTGTGAAGAATCTCCACACTGCTTTTCACAATGGTTGAACTAATTTGCACTCCTGCCAGCAGCACATACCCTTTTTTCTGCAACTTTGCCAGCATCTGTTATTTTTTGACTTTGTAATAATAGTCATTTTTTCTGGTGTGAGGTGGTATCTCATTGCAATTTTTCTTTGCATTTCTCTAGTGATGAGTAGTTTTATATGATTTTAGCCACATATATATCTTATTTTGAAAAATAGCACATATATTATTTTTAAAAACATTTATGTTTTGATTTACTTTTTTTTTTTATTTTTTAAATTTGAGATAAAGTCTCACTCTCACCCAGGCTGGAGGGGAGTGGCATAATCTCAGCACACTGGAACCTTTGCCTCCTGGGTTCAAGTGATTCTTCTGCCTCAGCCTCCTGAGTGGATGAAGTTACAGGTTTCATCCTGTAATTTTATCCACCACGCTCAGCTAATTTTTGTATTTTTAGTAGAGACGAGATTTAACCATGTTGGCCAGGCTAGTTTCAAACTCCTGACCTTAAGTAATCTTCCCTCCTTGGACTCCCAAAGTGCTGGGATTACAGGTGTGAGCCACCATGCCTAGTATTTTGTCTACTTTTTTTTTTTTTTTGTGACGGAGTTTTACTTTTTTGCCCATGCTGGAGTGCAATGGAGTTTTGCTCTTGTTGTTTATGCTGAAGTGCAATGGCATGATCTCAGCTCACTGCAACCTCTGCCTCATGGGTTCAAGAGATTATCCTGCCTCAGCCTCCCAAGTAGCTGTAAATACAGGCATCCACCACCACAACCAACTAATTTTTTTTTTTTTTTGTATTTTTAGTAGAAACGGGGTTTCATTATGTTGGCCACGCTGACCTTGAACTCCTAACCTCAGATGAGCCACCTACCTCAGCCTCCCAGAGTGCTGGGATTACAGGCATGAGCCACCACCCCCAGCTGCCTTTTGTCTATGCTTTTTTTTTTTTAAGTTTATCAAGTTTATGTATGTATTTATTTTTTATTTTACTTTAAGTTCTGGGGTACATGTGCAGATCTTGTGGGATTGTTACATAGGTATACACATGCCGTGGTGGTTTGGCGGTTTGCTGCCTCCATGCCCCTGTCACCTACATTAGGTATTTCTCCTAATGTTATCCCTTCCCAATCTCCCCTCTCTCTGCTATCCCTCCCCTAACCTCCATCCCCCAACAGACCCCAGTATGTGATGTTCCCCTCACTGTGTGTGTCCATGTGTTCCCATTGTTCAACACCCACTTATCAGTGAGAACATGCGGTGTTTGTTTTTCTGATCTTGTGTCAGTTTGCTGAGAATGATGGTTTTCAGATTCATCCATTTGCCTGCAAAAGACATGTACTTATCCTTTTTTATGGCTGTGTACTATTCCATGGGGTATGCATGCCATATTTTCTTTATCCAGTCTATCTTTGATAGGCATTTAGGTTGGTACCAGGTCTTTGCTATTGTAAACAGCACCACAATGAACATACGTGTGCATATGTCTTTATAATAGATTGATTTATAATCCTTTGGGTATGTACCCAGTAATGGGATTGCTGGATCAAATGATATTTCTATTTCTAGATCCTTGAGGAATCACCACAATGGTTGAACTAATTTACACTCTCACCAACAGCGTAAAAGCATTCCTATTTCTCCACGTCCTCTCCAGCATCTGTTGTCTCCAGGTTTTTTTAATGCTCACTATTCTAACTGGCGTGAGATGGTATCTCAATGTGGTTTTGATTTGCATTTCTCTAATGACCAGTGATGATGAGCAATTTTTTCATGTTTGTTGGCTACATAAATGTCTTCTTTTGAAACGTGTCTGTTCATGTTTCACCCACTTTTTGATGGGGTTGTCTTTTTCTTGTAAATTTTAGTTCTGTGTAGATTATGGATATTAGCCCTTTATCAGATGGGTAGCTTGTAAAATTTTTTTCCCATTCTGTTGGTTGCCGGTTCACTCAAATGATTGTTTCTTTTGCTGTGTAGAAGCTCTTAAGTTTAATTAGATCCCATTTGTCTATTTTGGCTTTTGTCACCATTGCTTTTAGTCATGAAGTCCTTACCTACGCCTATGTCCTGCATGGTATTGTCTAGGTTTTCTTCTAGGGATTTTGTGGTGTTAGGTCTCATGTTTAAATCTTTAATCCATCTGCAGTTAATTCATCTTGAGATGGAATCTCACTCTTTCACCCAGGCTGGAATGCAGTGGAACAATCTCGACTCACTGTGACCTCCGCCTCCTGGGTACAAGCAATTCTCCTGCCTCAGCCTTCCGAGTAGCTGGGCCTACAGGCGTGCTCTACCATGCCTAATTTTTATATTTGAGTAGAAATGGGGTTTCGCCATATTGGACAGGCTGGTCTTGAACTCTTGACATCATGTGCCACCTGCCTCAGCCTCCCAAAATTCTGGGATTACAAGCATGAGCCACGGCACCCGACTTTTCTATACTTTGTAAGGAGGTTTTTTTTTTTTCTGTTTTGTTTTTTAATTGCATTTTAGGTTTTGGGGTACATGTGAAGAGCATGCAAGATTGTTGCATAGGTACACACATGGCAGTGCGTTTGCTGCCTTCCTCCCCATCACCTATATCTGACATTTCTCCCCATGCTATCTCTCCCCAACTCCCCACCCCCTGCTGTCCCTCCTCTGTTTCCCCCGACAGACCCCAGTGTGTGATGCTCCCCTCCCTGTGTCCATGTGTTCTCATTGTTCAACACCCACCTATGAGTGAGAACATGCAGTGTGTGATTTTCTGTTCTTGTGTCAGTTTGCTGAGAATGATGGTTTCCAGCTTCATCCATGTCCCTACAAAGAGCACGAAGTCATCATTTTTTATGGCTGCATAATATTCCATGGTGTATATGTGCCACATTTTCCCTGTCCAGTCTATCATCGATGGGCATTTGGGTTGGTTCCAAGTCTTTGCTATTGTAAACAGTGCCACAATGAACATACCTGTGCATGTGTCCTTAGAATGATTTATAATCCTTTGGATATATACCCA
>NW_016107353.1:10980331-10982282 GCF_001604975.1 Cebus imitator
CAATGCTTTTGGTGTTTTGGTCATGAAGTCCTTGCCTATGCCTATGTCCTGAATGGTTTTGCCTAGGTTTTCTCCTAGGGTTTTTATGGTGTTAGGTCTTATGTTTAAGTCTTTAATTCATCTGGAGTTAATTTTAGTGCAAAGTGTCAGGAACGGGTACAGTTTCTGCTTTCTGCACATGGCTAGACAGTTTTCCCAACACCATCTATTAAACAGGGACTCCTTTCTACATTGCTTGTTTTTGTCAGGTTTGTCAAAGATCGGATTGTTGTAGATGTGTGGTGTTGCCTCTGAGGCCTCTGTTCTGTTCCCTTGATCTATATCTCTGTTTTGGTACAGTACCATTCTGTTTTGATTACTGTAGCCTTGTAGTATAGTTTGAAGTCCGGTAGTTTGATGCCTCCTGCTTTGTTCTTTTTGCTTAGACTTAACTTGGCTATGTGGGCTCTCTTTTGGTTCCATATGAAGTTTAAGATGTTTTTTTCCAGTTCTGTGAGGAAGGTCATTGGTAGCTTGATGTGGATAGCGTTGAATCTGTAAATTACTTTGGGCAGTATGGCCATTTTCACGATATTGATTCTTCCTAACCATAAACATGGAATGTTTCTCCATCTGTTTGTGTTCTCTCTTATTTCGTTGAGCAGTGGTTTGTAGTTTTCCTTGAAGAGGTCCTTTATGCTCCTTGTTAGTTGTATTCCTAGGTATTTTATTCTCTTTGTGGCAATTGTGAATGGAAGTTCGTTCTTGATTTGGCTCTCTTTAAGTCTGTTATTGGTGTATAGGAATGCTTGTGATTTTTGCACATTGATTTTGTATCCTGAGACTTTGCTGAAGTTGCTTATCAGTTTCAGGAGATTTGGGGCTGAGACAATGGTGTCTTCTAGGTATACAATCGTGTCATGTGTGAATAGAGACAATTTTACTTCCTCCTTTCCTATTTGTATACACTTTATTTCTTTTTCTTGCCTGGTTGCTCTGGGTAGAACTTCTAGTATTATATTGAATAGGAGTGGTGAGAGAGGGCATCCTTGTCTTATGCCAGTTTTCAAAGGAAATGCTTCCATTTTTGCCCATTCAGTATGGTATTGGCTGTGGGTTTGCTGTAAATAGCTTTTATTATTTTGAGATACGTTCTATCAATACCTAGTTTATTGAGGGTTTTTAGCATAAAGGGCTGTTGAATTTTGTCAAAGGCCTTCTCTGCATCTATTGAGATAATCATGTGGTTTTTGTCTTTGGTTCTGTTTATGTGGTGAATTACATTTATAGACTTGCGTGTGTTGAACCGGCCTTGCATCCCCGGGATGAAGCCTACTTGATTATGGTGGATAAGCTTTTTGATGTGCTGTTGTAAATGGTTTGCCAGTATTTTATTGAAGATTTTTGCATCTATGTTCATCATGGATATTGGCCTGAAGTTTTCTTTTCTTGCTGTCTCTGCCGGGTTTTGGTATCAGGATGATGTTGGTCTCATAAAATGATTTGGGAAGGATTCCCTCTTTTTGTATTGTTTGGAATAGTTTCAGAAGGAATGGTACCAGCTCATGTTTGTATGCCTGGTAGAATTCGGCTGTGAACCCATCTGGACCTGGGATTTTTTTGGGTGGTAGGCTCTTAATTGTTGCCTCAGCTTCAGACCTTATTATTGGTCTATTCAGGGTTTCGGCTTCTTCCTGGTTTATGCTTGGGAGGATGCAAGTGTCCAGGAATTTATCCATTTCTTCCAGGTTTACTAGTTTATGTGCATAGAGTTGTTTGTAATAATCTCTGATGATGGTTTGTATTTCTGTGGAATCTGTGGTGATATCCCCTTTATTGTTTTTTATTGCATCTATTTGATTATTCTCTTTTCTTTTTTATTAATCTGGCTAGTGGTGTATTTTGTTGATCTTTTCGAAAAACCAGCTCCTGGATTTATTGATTTTTTGAAGGGTTTTTTGTGTCTCTATCT
>NW_016107353.1:10985261-10986436 GCF_001604975.1 Cebus imitator
GCTCCCTGCCTCAGAGCCTTTTTTTTTTTTAGTTGAACAGGCGACTGTGTCTCCCAGGTGTTGCAGTCACCTGTTGAAAAGGCACTGGGATCTGTGTGATTTCCCATGCCGCGACCCACTGCGTTGGCTGAAACAGTCGTGCTGACATTCGTGGTGCTTTTTTTGCCTGGGAATCTCCTGGCCTGGCTCCGTGTTTCAGTCCCCTTTTTTATCAGTTGAATGGGCGACTGTGTTTCCCAGGGGCTCCAGTCGCCAGTTAAAACAGTGCCCAGACCCATGTATTTTGTGCGGAGAACTGCAGTGCCAGCCAGAACAGCCGTGCTGGCCAAAACAGCCACACTGGCGACCTGTGGGGCTCCTCCATATGGGAATCTCCTGGTCTGTGGGCAATAAAAATCCGTCTGGAAATGTGGCATCCACTCACCCTCCTTTTCCTGGGAGCTGCAATCCTGAGCTGCTCCTAATCAGCCATCTTGGATCTGTGTCTAAGGAAGTCGTTTGTTTTTTGTGACCTTAAGTTTTTTATGGATTCTGGATGTTAGACCTTTGACAAAAGTATAATTTGCAAATATTTTCTTTTATTCTGTAGGTCGTGTGTTTACTCTGTTGACGGTTTTCTTTGCTGTGAAGAAGATATTTAGTTTAATTGGGTCCCATTTGTCAATTTTTGCTGTTGCTACAATTGCTTTTGGTATTTTCATCATAAAATCTTTGTTAGTTCCCGTGTCTAGAATGGTATTTTCTAGGATACCTTCAAGGGATTTTTATAATTTTAAGTTTTACATTTAAGGCTTTAATTTATCTTGAGTTGATTTTTGTATATGATGTAAGGAAGGGGTCAAGTTTCAATTTTCTACATAGTGCTAGGTTGTTATCCCAGCACCATTTATTAAATAGGGAATTCATCTCACATTCCTCTTGTTAGTTTTGTCAAAGATTGGGTGGTTGTAAGTGTGTGGCATTATTTCTGGGCTTTCCATTCTGTTGCACTGATCTATGAGTCTCTTTCTTTTACTAGTATTATGCAGCTTTGGTTACTATAGCCCTGCTGTATAGTTTGCAGTCAGGTAATGTAATGCCTCCAGCTTTGTTCTTTTTGCTTAGGATTGTCTTGGCTACTCATGCTCTTTTTTTGTTCCATGTGAATTTTAAAATAGTTTTTTTTTTTTTTTTTT
>NW_016107353.1:10987566-10994911 GCF_001604975.1 Cebus imitator
TTGGTATTTTTTAGAAAGGCTGATATTGGTTGTTCCTTTCTATTTGTAGTGGTTCTTTCAGAAGCTCTTGTAAAGCAGGCCTGGTGATGATGAAATCTCAGTGCTTGCTTGTTCACAAAAGATTTTATTTTTCCTTCGCTTATGAAGCTTAGTTTGGCTGGATGTAAAATTCTGGGTTGAAAGTTCTTTTCTTTAAGGATGTTGAATATTGGCCCCCACTCTCTTCTGTCTTGTAGGGTTTCTGCTGAGAGAAAATAGTTTTTTATAATTCTCTTAAGAATGTTTTTGTTAGTTTGATAAGAATAGCATTAAATCTGTTCTTTTTTTTGGACAATGTGTCCATTTTAATGATATCGATCTTTTCTACCTATGAACATAAAATGGTTTTCCATTTATTTGTGTTATCTCTGACATTTTTTTTTCTTTTTGAGTCAGAGTCTCGCCCTGTCACCCAGGCTGGAGTGCAGTGGCACAATCTCGGATCACCACAGCCTCTGCCTCCTGGGTTCAAGCAATTCTCTTGCCTCAGCCTCCTGAATAGCTGAGATAACAGGCTCCCACCACCATGCCCAGCTAATTGTTGTATTTTTGTAGAGATGGGATTTCACCATATTGCAGAGGCTGCTCTCAAACTCTTGACCTCATGATCCACTTGCTTCAGCCTCCCGAAGTGCTGGGATTACAGGCATGAGCCACCACACCCAGCCATCTCTGACTTCTTTAAGCAGTATTTCATGATTCTTGTCATAGAGATCTTTCACCTCTCTGGTTAGCTGTACTCCTAAATATATGTGTGTGTGTGTGTGTGTGTGTGTGTGTGTGTGTGTGTGAATTGTGAAGGGGATTGTGTTTTTTATTTGACTTTTGGCTTGATGTTGTTAATATACAGAGATTCTACCAATTTTATATACTTTGTAATCTGAAATTTTGTTGAAGTCATTTCTCAGTTTAAAGAGCTTTTCGGCAGAGACTATAGGGTTTTCTTTTTTTTTCCTTTTTTTTCTTTCTTTTTGTTTTGTTTTTTTGTTTGTTTGTTTTTTGAGACAGAGAACTCTGCTCTGTCTCCCAGGCTGGAGTGCAGTGGTGCGATCTCAGCTCACTGCAACCTCCGCCTACTGGGTTTGAGTGATTCTCCTGCCTCAGCTTCCTGAGTAGCTAGGATTACAGGCACGTGCCATCATGCCCTGCAAATTTTTTATTTTATTTTATTTTAGTAGAGATGGGGTTTCACCATCTTGATCAGGCTGGTCTAGATCTCCTGACCTCATGATCCACCCCCCCTAGGCCTCCCAAAGTGCTGAGATTACAGGCCTGAGCCACAGCACCCAGCCAACCGTAGGGTTTTCTAGATACAGAATTACGTCATCTGCAAACAGGAATGGTTTGACTTCCTTTCTTCCTGTTTGAATGCGTGTTATTTTATCTCTTGTCTGATTGCTCTGGTCAGGACTGTCAATTTTATGTTAAATAGAAGTAGTGAGAGAAGGTATGCCAGTTTTCAAGGAGAAATGATTTCAGCTTGTGTCCATTCAGTGTGTTTGCTTTGAGTTTGTCATAGATAACTCATTATTTTCAAGTTTGTACCTTGAATGCCTAGTTTTTTTGAAGATTTTAAACCTAAAGCATGATAAATTTTATTAAAATCTTTTTCTGCATCTATTGAGATAATTTTTTCATCTTTGTCTTTAGTTCTCTTTTTGTGATAAATAACATTTATTAATTATTGCATGTTCAACCAACCTTGCATCCCAGGGATAAAACTTACTTGATCATAGTGGAGTAGCTTCTTGATATGCTGCTGGATTTGGTTTGCCAGCATTTTGTTGAGGATTTTTTAATCAATGTTTATCAAGAATATTTGACTGAAGTTTTCTAGTTTTTGTTTTATCTCTGCCGGGTTTTAGTACCAGAATGTTGCTGTTTCTATATATTGAGCTGAGGAGGAGTGCCTTCTTCTCAATGTTTGGAATAGTTTGAGTAGGAATGGTACTGTCTCTCCTTTTAATATCTGGTAGAATTCACCTGTGAATTTGTCTAATCTTGGGCTTTATCTTGGTTGGTAGGCTATTTATTACTTACTCAATTTTGGAACTTGATAATGGTCTATTCAGGAATTTCTTTTTTATTCAGTCTTTGGAGAATGTATTTGTCCAGAAATTTATCTATTTCTTTTAGATTTTCTAGTTTTTGTGCAGATAGATGTTCATAGTAGACTTCAGTAGTTATTTGTATTTTTGTGGGGTCAGTGGTAATTTCTCTTTTGTCATTAACTGTGTTTATTTGAATCTTCTCTTTATTCTTCATTAATCTAGCTAGTTATTTACATTATTAATTTCTTTCCAAGATTTGTCTCTTGGATTTCTTGTTCTTTTGTATGGGTTTTTCATGTCTAAATCTCCTTCAGTTCAGATCTTATTTTGGTTATTTTATTTGTCAGTTGCTAGCTTAGAAGTTGTTTTACTCTTGCTTCTCTCATTCTTTTATTTATGATGTTAGGTTGTTAAATTGAGGTGTTTTTGATGTGATCATTTAATGCTATTAATTTCACTGTTAACGCCACATTAGCTGTATTGCAGAGATTCTGGTATGTTGTATCTTTGTTTAAAAAATGTTTAAATTTCTGCCTTAATTTTATTATTTACCCAAAAGTTATTCAAGTGCAGGTTATTCAATTTCTATGTGATTATATGGTTTCAAGTGGTTTTCTTTGTATTGAATTGTATTTTTATCAAGCTGTGGTCTTTGTTTGTGGTTGATATGATTTGGGGATTCTTTTTAATTTGCTGAGAAATGTTTTATTTCTGATTGTATGGTCAATTTTAGAATATGTGCCACATGGTAATGAGAAGAGTGTATATTATAATGTATCTAGATGGAGAGTTCGGTAGATTACTCTTTGGTCAAGTGTTGAATTTAGGTTTTTGTTTTGTTTTGTTATGATACAGTGTTTCACTCTTGTTGCCCAGGCTGGAGTGCCATGGTGCGATCTTGGCTCGCCGCAACCTTTGCCTCCCAGGTTCAAACAGTTTTCCTGCCTCAGCCCCCTGAGTAGCTGGTATTACAGGCATGCACCATGTCACCCAACTAATTTTGGTATTCTTAGTAGAGACAGGGTTTCTCCATGTTGGTAAGGCTGTTTTCCAACTCCCGACCTCAGGTGATCCGCCTGCCTTGGGCTCCCAAAGTGCTGGGATTACAGGCGTAAGCCACCACGCCTGGCTTGAATTTGGGTTTTAACATTTTGGTTTATTTTCTGTCTCAATTGTCTAAGAGTGTCTGTGAGGTCTCATAGCCTCCCACTGTTATTGTGTTAGAATCTACATCTCTTCATAGGTCTCCAATAACTTTTTTTTATTTATACACACCAATAAAATTTTTATAACAGCTCATTCTCTTCTGCTTTTTTTGTCCATAAGCATTTTTTCAAGTGCACACAGTGTGCGCAAGGATACATCTTAGATTTCCAGTGTCTACTGAAATTCAGATGTCCAAGAGTTTAAGAATATGATAAGGGGACCATGGATGAACCTGGAAATCATCATTCTCAGCAAACTGACAGAGGAGCAGAAGATCAAACACCGCATGTTCTCACTCATAGGCGGGTGTTGAACGATGAGAGCACATGGACACAGGGAGGGGAGCACTACACACTGGGGTCAGTTGGGGGGAAATAGGGGAGGGACGGTGGGGGGTGGGAAGCTGAGGAGGGATAGCAGGGGGAGAAATGCCAGATGTAGGTGATGGGGAGGAAGGCAGCAAATCACACTGCCACGTGTGTTCCTATGCAACAATTTTGCATGTTCTTCACATGTACCCCAAAACCTAAAATGCAATAAAATAAATAAATGGGAAAAAAAAAATAAAAAAAAATAAAAAAAAAAAAAGAATATGATGAGACCTGGCTTTTGAAGGAGAAAACATAAATTAGAAATAAGAGGCTTTATTCTCCTAACTGAAAATAAGAAAACATATTTTGCTTATCTTTTTTTAAAAGCATTTAGATTATACATAGATAATTTCTCTACTTTTTTGATATATATATATGTATAATATTAAAAACAAAATGAACCTCTTTTCATTCTTTGTGACTCAGGATTATTTTTATTTAGATTCATTACTTTGTTTTTGCTTTGATACAGGTTTTTGAAATATATTTAGTCTTTTAAAGTAGATACAGATTTCTTTAGATTAAAGCTCATATTAAGAACACACAAAAAGTTGAGCACAAAGATAGGATGATATTTAGCAATGCAGAATGATAAAGGCTAAAAGATACTGAGTACATTTCTTTGACAGAAAACTGATTATCCAAGGTAATTATCTAATATTTGCAGGCTGAAGTATTTACACTGCAAAAGCAAGAACAGTCCAATGTATAAACTCAACAGTAGATTCTGTAGTTGTACTTTGGTTTTAATTTATTACTTTAAAACAACTAGCAAGCATAGTTACATGTAGTGTTTGTAGACAACTTGCATTCATATAAATTAAACAGCATTTTCTTCAATGAAGTGTGAATGTAAGGCCAAAATATTTAATTTGATAGAATACTCATTAAATGGACATTTTAATATTGCTATTCATACTTTTGAAATATAGTGTTTTAACTAAATTATGGCTACAGACAATTTTAAAAATTCTTACATGCCTTTTGACTGGTACATTAAAATTATTTATATTTATTTCTAATATCCAAATAAAATTTACTACCAAATTGTTAAAGTAGATCCTAATCTGACGTGTTTATTAACTTATGCAGTAGGATAACTATAGGTAAGCATAATTATACTTTTTTTTTTTTTTTTTTAAATGGGATTTTGCTTTTGTCACCCAGGCTGGAGTGCAATGGTGTAGCCTGTGCTCACTGAAACCTCCACCTCCTGGGCTCAAGCAATTCTCCAGCCTGTCTCCCAGGTAGCTGGGATTACAGGCACCCACAACCACACCCAGCTAATTTTTGTATTTTTATTAGAGACAGGGTTTCACCATATTTGCCAGGCTGGTCTCGAACTCCTGACCTCAGGAGATCCACCCACCTCAGCCTTCCAAAGTGCTGAGATTACAGGCTTGAGCCACCATGCCTGACCTATTTATAGTGTCTCTTTTTTCACTAAATCGGAATGCTGCTATTATAGGACAAATAAACACAGATGATGTGGCCAGCCAAAAACCACAATAGCTCTTCAGTTAGCTATGTGGCAAGCTTAAATATATTCCACTATATAAACAAAGTCAGATTATAAGTCTTCATCAAAAAGTGCTGGTGGAAATTGTGAGATGTATTTCAATATAGAACCACCATTCAATGGCTAGAAGATGAGAAAGCGGCAGAGATAGAAGATAAACCTTATAAAATTTTGCTGAGAATATGCCCCAGCACTGTAGGCTTGTTTGCTTCACAACCCTCACCCCTTTTCTTTATAATGCTCGTGTTTCTCGTGCTGAGAGTAGCTATGCACTTTGTTGAGAGAGAAATTCTACTTTTAAGAGAACGTTTTCTGGCTGATTTGATAAATCTTTAAACTGAGTTTATACTTAAGATGCTTTTGACTTGTTTTTTTCTCTGAGCATAATCTTACCCTGACTGAGAGCTGTTTTTCTGTCCAATACTTTGGGCATCTGCACTATAAGTATTCCATGGTGTCTATGAATGAGGCGGGCTGTCCCAGTGAAAACTTTTGGAGCTATCTCTATCTGGACTCATGTTGGAAATCCAGCAGTAGTTTTTCCCTGTCACCATTGTATATAAAAACTGAGGCTGAATTACTGTTCCAATTTCCATTATTGTGAAGCCGTAGTTCTCCCCTGGAGGCCTGCAGGCTGTCTTCTTTCAGCTTAGGGTTCACCCTCTGAGGTGACACTGAAGTGCTGCCATGGCAATTGTGGTTTCTGTACGATGTGAGCTTTCAGCTGTGAGCCCTATGCTGTAGGCTCTGTCTCAATGGCAGGTGGTAGGGGTCAAGAGAGGACACAGCTAACAGGAGAGGGCAAGCAGGAGAGCTGTAGACCAGTGCTCAGGGAGTAGAGAGCCATTGCTTTAAAATGTAAATAGCCAAAAAGATATCACCCTATTCAACCATTTTTGTAGGGGATTTAGAGCCTACCTTTAGCAGGCACCTGGCTTTAAGTTGCAAAATTACCTCCTTTCACGAAGATGTGAAAAGTTTATCTTGTCATTGAACATAACTGATTAGCTTACATGACCATATTTCTACTGTCTCTAATTTTTCTACTTTCTATAAATTTTTCAATTATGGTTACTGTATTTCTGTCTTTGCAGTCTGTTAAGCAGATTGACTGTGATGCATGTCATATTCAGGTTTAATTGTGTAATATAACACAATTAAATGTCTGTTCTATTGTAGAGTTTTTCTGGGGCTGAAGAAAATTTGTCTTTTAATTATGTTTCACAAAAACTGTCTAGAAGCACCAGACATGATATGAAAATATAAGATACTAACCAAGCTTTACTCTAGAGGAAACTTTCCCTCTCAGGCTATCAGTCAACTCACAATTATGCTGCAAAGTGCATATTGTCCCCTAACTTTGCAGGCAGAATTGTCTCTCTACCAATTTGGTATTTATAGTCCTCCACAGTAACTTTTAGAGAGGCTAGATCAGAATTCTACAAACTTCACCTGGGAACAAACAACAATTTTGCATTTTTCAATGACTCTTGTATCCTCAGACCTGAAACTGATTCACAAACTATGGGGCCCAGAAACCCAATCACAGTAACTTGTGTGCATTGACATATACACAGGAGCATATCTACTTTCTTTTTTTTCTTGCTAAAATGCCCACAAATATGCAGGGAACACCTGTTGCTACTCCACCCATTCAGGACCTAAATCTGCAACTTCAAATTCTGAATCCAGGTCTTCAGATTTGAGAAAAAAAGAAAACCTTTTTTTCTGAGAGATGTAAGTCCTTTTAGTTGTCAAACTTAAAGAGACATTAAAATGAGAGCAGAATTCTGTTTCTTTTTCTGTTTTTTGAACTATGTATTTAACTTTCGAAGCTGTTTGCTATTGCCACAAGTAGCTATATATATCAATAATGCCACACTGGACACTGTAACTCATAATCTATACCTTGATGTATATCCAATTAATAATCAGTTATTCCTGTAAATAAATAAAACTTCCTAACAACTTTGTATCAACCCACTCTCTGTCCATCTTTTTTCTTCTTTACAGATCAACTTGTAATCACACTGCTAATCAAGTGTGCTTCAGGCAACTTGAATATTTTCTCCCAGGTTACAGTTCTCAAGCTTGGCCCAAATAAACTGTGAACTTATATCTATGTTTCCTCAGCTTTTTCCTTTTAGATAGACTTTTTT
>NW_016107353.1:10995071-11000579 GCF_001604975.1 Cebus imitator
AGTAGAGACGGGGTTTCACCATGTTGACCAGGATGGTCTCGATCTCTTGACCTCGTGATCCACCCGCCTCGGCCTCCCAAAGTGCTGGGATTACAGGCTTGAGCCACCGCGCCCGGCCAGATAGACATATTATTTAGAATGTGCCAGAGCAGCCTCTATGATGGGCTGTCTCCTTTGATTGTAATCTGCTTGCTGTAACACCCAAGTATGCAGAGCCAGGTTGGTCCCACCTGGAATCTGCACATAAAGTCTGGCCTCTGCCCAAGATTTACAGGACAGGTAAATCTTCCAGATTTTGAATTGAGAATATACAGAAAACCAACAGAAGACATTTTCTGTATTGTGAAATGTCAACATAGACACCTTAAATCTTTCCTTTGAGAGAGTGGCTATTTGAGCTTTTCAGATCTTCTCAAGTGACTTGTTGCAGGTATGTGAGAGACTCCAGGTATAAATAAAATCTGATGATAGAATCTGTAAGTATAAACAGGCATCTTAGGAGTGAGACATCAAGGCCACAAAGTATCCAGAGCCATTACCACAACTATACTTACCTGTAAAATGTGATACTGGTGTAGAGTATTCTTCTTATTTTTCTTACTTGAGAGCTAATTAATCAGGACCAGTGAATTAGGTTCTAGAGCTTCACCAGGGCAGTTTTATTTTCTATTTAGAATCAGCCCGAGTCTCTTCTGCCTGGCTTATTATTGGTCCATTAGCCAGAGTCACTGGAAACCCTCTCACAATCACCTAGGCATCTTTGAGACATTTGAAGATGTCCAGAGCAGAATTGTGTCAGGCTGATAAGTGGTTAATTCTGCTTCCATCTCAATATAAGAGAAATGAGTCATCCTGTGTTCCTCCCCTCATACAAGAGATATATTTGATTGGTACCCAGAAGAGAGTTTCTCCAGTTTCTTGGTACTTGACTGAAAAACAAGAGGGAGGTCCTGAGACTCAAACAGATAAATTAATAGCTTCCATTTCATATGACCATTAAAAAAAGTAGATGAAGCAGTCATGGTCTCTACCACCCAGAAACTTTTAGTCTAGACTGGCAACTGGATAAATGGTTGGAATTAAACATCATCATATGGTTGGTATAATAAACAGATGTGTCCAGAAACACTTGGGCTTTATTTGGATTACTTTCTTTATATTCTTGTGACTTCTGATGTCATTACCTGAAGGAATGTTTATGGACAGAAGGATTGGTATTTCTGTTTCTTTTACCTTGGTCAAATACACAGATATATTTTAATACAACTACCCTAGGAGCCTTAAAAAACTTGTTTAAATTGCTTATTAGTACATGTCATAAAATAGGAGATGTCTCGAAAAATATTAAAATTATGCAAACTCTGGGATTTAAGTTTCTCTTAAGTAAGCTTAGAAAAAACAGAACTGGAAGTACACTCAGTAGCACTGTAAACAAAATTCTACATAGGGTCCACTCCCTGGCTTAGTTCTGTTTGGATCCATCATTTTTGGAGGCCTTATTTAGGTTAGGTCCCACCCTGGAGTCTTGCCTCACAGAACTGATTAAAAGAGATTAGAGTTTTGGCTGGTGAACCCTGCTGCATTTCTAGAGCTGGTGCTTACAATTTTTTGAAACTAAAAAACAGGTAAATGAAAAAAATAAAGTATCCCTTTCAGGATTCTAATTTTTTAATTTTTTTAAAACCAGTGCTTGCAGAGACATTCCATTTAGCAACTTGTTTCCTATTCCTGCAGATCCAATAGTTTCTCCACAAGTCACAAACAAGTAAATATAAACGAAATTAGAATAAAAAAAAAATTGGAAAAGGTCAGAGGTAAAGCAGTCATGGCGGCGCTGTGTCTGACCCGTGCTGTGGCTGCCGAGAGACATTTTCCGCGAATGTTTCTCTTCTTTAGGCCCTTTCGGGGCGTAGGGACTGACAGCGGATCCGAAAGTGGGAGCTCCGATGCCACGGAGCCTAAGACGCGCCTAGGCAGCTTCGCAAGCACCTTGGAGCGGCACTCGGATGTACCGCAGAAGGTGGAGCCCAGGCGGGGCTCTCCAAAAAATGTAGAATCCTTTGCATCTATGCTGAGACATTCTCCTCTTATACAAATGGGACCTGCTAAGGATAAACTGGTCATTGGACGGATCTTTCATATCATGGAGAATGATCTTTACATAGATTTTGGTGGAAAATTTCATTGTGTATGTAAAAGACCAGAAGTGGATGGAGAGAAATATCAGCAAGGAACCAAGGTCCACTTGCGGCTCTTAGATCTGGAACTTACATCTAGGTTCCTGGGAGGAACAACAGATACAACTATACTAGAGGCTGATGCAGTTCTCTTAGGACTCCTGGAGAGTAAAGACTCCAAATCAAAAGAGGAACATCATGAAAAATAAATGAACTTTGCCCAGTGGATTCACTCTTTTGATGAAGTCAGATATTCATCAAGAATGCAATTAGAAAATTGTGAATAAATGATTGAATGAAGATATAATAAATAAAAGCTATAATTATTTAAAAAAAAAAATTGGCCAGGTGCAGTGACTCACACCTATAATCCCAGTACTTTGGGAGGCTGAGGTGGGCAGATCACAAGGTCAAGAGACTGAGACCATTCTGGCCAACATATGAAATCCTGTCTGTAATAAAAATGCTGGTTGTGGTGGTGCATACCTGTAGTCCCAGCTACCTGGGAGGCTGAGGCAGAATTGCTTGAACCTGGGAGGCAGAGGTTGCAGTGAGCCGAGGTCACACCACTGCACTCCAGCCTGGTGACAGAGCAAGACTTCATCCCCCACCCCCAAAAAAGAATTTTTAAAAAAATTGTAATAAACCCTTCTGTATTCCTCTCATCTGTCTATATTTAGCTTTTATTCTATACATTTTTAAAAATCAGTGACAGAGAAACAGAAGAAGAAATAAAAACGCTGGGCTTTTATCTAAATCCTAAGAGTACTTATTACTAACTCCCAGGGTGTTATGAGCATTAAATATATAATGTGTTATTCCCAGCACAGTACTCTGTAACATACTCTTGAGCACATAGTATCTACTGAGTAAACATTGCATAGTGCAAGTGTACATACCAGGCACTACCATAAACACACTGGGCACCACCCTTTCCAGTACCAGAAATGCGACCCAGCATTTTTCAGGTTGGAACACCTCGCCTTACACATATGACTCACACTGTCTTCCCAATGAAGGAAAAAGTTCAGCCAGAAAGCACTGCAATAATGGTCAAGTACAAACTGAGTTAATTTTTGAGTGTAAAATCAGGAAAAGGAAGAATCAAAAAAACAAAAATCAAAGAACAGATGGGATCTGTGACTGGATCTTGTATCATTCCAATTCTAGATCTGACTTAAATATTCTTGGACTTATAAAATATCAAGGGGGTGACTGGAAGTTGTGGATATCTGGGTATAAATTATATATGTGAGTTTGGGAAGGGAAGACCAGAATTCCCTTGAATTGTGTATTGATATGATAGAAGATGAGGAAGAAATTCAGGTACAGGAAACATGTTTAAATAGCCTAAATGATGTTGCTTGGTCAGTCTTGGTTCTAAAGGTATCAAACAAGGAAGCAAAAGTTTTCAGACTGCTGCATACTTTGACAAGGAAAATCTATATCTGTCTTCTGACCTACATTTATGACCTGTCAAGTAACTTCTTTAGCGTTTTTATGCAGACAGTCTGTTATGCTCTGTGGTTTCAGATGTGCAATAATTTGTACAATCGTTTATTCTTAAGTATGCCTTGAGCAGAACAAATTTTTTTTTATAGAGTTCCTTGTCTTAATAAATATGTAATATAAATTTAAGCAAATATCTATTTTGTATATTTGTAAACTACAAAGTAATATGAACATTTTGTGGAGTTTGTATTTTGCATAATCAAGGTGAGAATTAAGTTTTAAATAAACCTATAATTTTTCTGAAAAAAAAAAAAGCTGACAGATTTTCACGATAGAGTTAATCATTTTTCTCTTCATTATTAAGTATCTCTATGCAGCTGATATACACCAATAATCACATTTAATCTGGCACCTACCTTTCTTAGATTTTATTTGCATATGTCTTTGAAAAATTAGGGCTCTTATCTTTGTTTACAGGCCAGAAAAACTGGGGAAAACACAGGCTCCTTCACTAGCTGAATGTTTGACAAAAGGTTCTTTTTGGGCGAAAAACAGGCATTACAGTGAGTTTGTCAGAAATTCTGAAACTCAGACTTTATTCTAGATGTTTTTAAATAAATATGCATAACAATATCTCCAGTTAATTGTACACATTAAAATTTGAGAGTTGTCTTCTAATTCAATATGCCTTTTTGATCTGAAAAATATACAAGACTTATTCTGATTATATAAATCTAGCAGTCGGCACCAATATGGCCATAAGAAGGCAACACCGGAATGCAGCTCCCAGTGAATGAGACACAGGGCTAGAAGACTTCATGATTCCAAATAAGGTGCTGGGTTCATTTCAGTGGGACTGATAGGGCACTGAAAATAGCCCAGGGAAGAAACTGCAGGGAGAAAGCTGTCCAGGGGGGCAAATCAAGACATGGGGGGCGCGTCCCTACCTGAAACGTGCAGCCAGCTCAGCGGGTCAGGGGACTTCACCCCCTCAGTGCTCCTATTCAGATCCTATGCTTACCCCATTCCTCCTACAACTCACGGTCCACGAGAGCCCTACCAGACTGTGGGGCACTGTGGGTTGCCAATGCAAATTTGAGCAGCAGCTTCTGCTGGGTGTGGTAAGTTGTCACATGGACCTGGGTGGGAGTTTGGACTATTGCCAGTGGAACAGACTGTCCCACAGAGGGAGGCAGAGTTGAAAGCATGAAAACAGATCATAAGGCCTGGCAGGCCCCACCTCCCCAGAACTTAAACTAAAGCCCTTGCTAGAGAGCTTGGCAGCAAATACACTAGTTTGACCCCAACCAGGAAGATCAAGCTCTGGGAGAGATGCCATTGGGAAGGCGGGGCCGATCTCACCTGCAAACAAAATCCAGGAAAGGACCACCCACCCAACAACCTGACTCAACTCGAGAGCCTAGCAACGCCCTCTACAGGCCAAAAAAGATATAGCTCCAACCTCAACAGAAAAAACATCCACTCAGAGACTCCTCATAAAATCACCAACTTCAAAGATCAAAGGGAGATAAATCCATGAAGATGGGAAAAAAGCAGTGCAAAAAGGATGAAACCATCAAAGGACAGAATGCCTCTTCTCCTTCCAGAGATCACAACTCCTCACCATCAAGGGAACAAAAAAGACAGAAGTAATTTTGATGAATTGATAGAAGTAGGCTTCAGAAGGTAGGTAATAACAAATTTCTCTGAGTTAAAAGATTATGTTCTAACCCAGTGCAAAGAAACTAAGAACTTTGAAAAAAAGGTTAGATGAAATGCTAACTAGAATAACCAGCTTAGAGAAGAACATAAACAACTTGATGGAGCTGAAAAACACAGCATGAGCACTTGTGTTGAAAGCAAGTTTCAATAGGCAAAT
>NW_016107353.1:11000629-11002364 GCF_001604975.1 Cebus imitator
ACAGAAGATCAAACCAATGAAATAAAATAAGAAGGCAAAATTAGAGAAAAAAAGAATGAAAAAAACGAACAAAGCCTTCAAGACCTATGGGATTATATGAAAAGACCTAATCTACGCTTGATCGGCATACCTGAATGTGATGGGAAGAATGAATCCAAGTTGGAAAACCCTCTTCAAGATATTATCCAAGAGAACTTTCCCAACCTAACAAGGCAGGCCAACATTCAAATTCAGGAAATACAGAGAACACTACAAAGATATTCCTCAAGAAGAGCAACCCCAAGACACATAATTGTCAGATTCACCAGGGTTGAAATAAAGGAAAAGATCCTAAGGACAGCCAGAGAGAAAGGTCGAGTCACTCACAAAGGAAAGACCATCAGACTCACAACGAATCTCTCAGCAGAAACCCTACAAGCTAGAATGGAGTGGGGTCCAATACTCAACATCCTTAAAGAAAAGAACTGTCAACCCAGAATTTCATATCTGGCCAAACTAAACTTCATAAGTGAAGGAGAAATAAAATCCTCTATGGACAAGCTATTGCTGAGAGATTTCGTCATTACAAAACCTGTGTTTTAAGAGGTGCTGAGGAAGTACTAAACAGGAAATGGAACAACCAGTACCAGACCCTGCAAAAATGTACCAAATGGTAAAGAACAATGACACAGTGAGTGGAGGGAACCGGCGTATTTGCTGGGTCGGGTACCATGGACGTGGGCGAACTTCTGAGCTACCAGCCCAATAGAGGCACAAAACGTCCCCGTGATGATGAAGAGGAGGAGCAGAAGATGCGTCGGAAGCAAACTGGTACTCGAGAACGCGGCCACTATCGAGAAGAAGAAATGGCTGTGGTGGAAGAAGCAGATGATGACAAAAAAAGGCTGCTTCAGATTATTGACAGAGATGGGGAAGAGGAAGAGGAAGAGCCATTGGATGAAAGCTCAGTGAAGAAAATGATCCTCACATTTGAAAAGAGATCATATAAAAACCAAGAATTGCGGATTAAGTTTCCAGACAATCCAGAAAAGTTCATGGAATCTGAGCTGGACCTAAATGACATCATTCAGGAGATGCACGTGGTGGCCACCATGCCAGACCTGTACCACCTTCTGGTGGAGCTGAATGCTGTACAATCACTTCTCGGGTTGCTTGGACATGATAATACAGATGTGTCCATAGCCGTGGTTGATTTGCTTCAGGAATTAATAGACATAGACACCCTCCATGAGAGTGAAGAGGGAGCAGAAGTGCTCATTGATGCTCTGGTGGATGGGCAGGTGGTAGCGCTGCTGGTACAGAATCTGGAGCGCCTGGATGAGTCTGTGAAAGAGGAGGCAGATGGCGTCCACAACACTCTGGCTATTGTGGAAAACATGGCTGAGTTCCGGCCTGAGATGTGTACAGAGGGTGCCCAGCAAGGTCTTCTGCAGTGGCTGTTGAAGAGGCTGAAGGCAAAGATGCCTTTTGATGCCAACAAACTGTATTGCAGTGAAGTGCTGGCCATATTGCTCCAGGATAATGATGAAAACAGGGAATTGCTTGGGGAGCTGGATGGAATCGATGTGCTTCTTCAGCAGTTATCCGTGTTTAAAAGACACAATCCCAGCACGGCCGAGGAGCAGGAGATGATGGAGAATCTGTTTGATTCCCTTTGCTCCTGTCTAATGCTTAGTTCCAATCGTGAGCGCTTCCTGAAGGGTGAGGGTCTTCAGCTGATGAATCTCATGCTCAG
>NW_016107353.1:11003074-11009411 GCF_001604975.1 Cebus imitator
AAAAAAAAAAAAACACAATGACACAATGAAGAAGCCACGTCAACTAACAGGCAAAACAACCAACCAGTAACAAAATAGCAGGATCAAATTCAAACATAACAATATCAACATTGAATGTAAATGGCCTAAATGCCCCAATCAAAAGACACAGACTGGCAAAGTGGATAAAAAGTCAAGACCCATTGGTGTGCTGTATTCAGGAGACCCATCTCACATGCAGAGACTCACATAGATTCAAGGGGATGGAAATGATATACCAACCAAATGGAAAGCAAAAAAAAAGCAGGGGTAGCAATCCTAGTCTCTGATAAAATGGACTTTAAACCAACAAAGATCAAAAGAGACAAAGAATGGCATTACATAATGGTAAAAGGATCAATGCAACAAGAAGAGCTAACTATCCTAAATATATATGCACCTAATGCAGGAGCACCCAGATACATAAAGCAAGTTCTTAATGACCTATAAAGAGACTTAGACTCCCACACAATAATAGTGGGAGACTTTAACACTCCATGGACAATATTGGACAGACCAACAAGGCAGAAAGTCAACAAGGATATCCAGGACTTGAACGCAGATTTGGACCAAGCAAACCTTATAGACATTTACAGGACACTTCACCCTAAATCCACAGAATACACATTATTCTCAGCACCAAATTGCACTTACTCCAAAATTGACCACATATTTGGAAGCAAATCACTCCTTGGCAAATGCAGAAGAATGGAAATCATGACAAACAGTCTCTCAGACCACAGCATAATCAAATTAGAACTCATGGAAACTGAACAACTTGCTCCTAAATGATGAATGGATAAACAATGAAATGAAGGCAGAAATAAAAGTGTTCTTTACAACCATTGACAATGAAGACACAACATACCAGATCCTATTGGACACATTTAAAGCAGTGTCTAGAAGGAAATTTATAGCAATAAATGCCCACATGAGAAACAAGGAAAGATCTAAAATCGACACCCTATTGTCAAAATTGAAAGAGCTAGAGGAGCAAGATCAAGAAAACTCAAAAGCAAGCAGAAGACAAGAAATAACTAAGATCAGAGGAGAATTGAAGGAGATAGAGACATAAAAAACTCTTCAAAATATCAATAAACCCAGGACCTTGTTTATTGAAACGATCAACAAAATAGACTGCTAGCTAGACTAATAGAAAAGAGAGAACAATTGAATAGATGCAATAAAAAATGATAAAGAGATCACCACCAATTGCTCAGAAATCCAAACTACCATCAGAGATTACTGCAAACAACTCTATGCACATAAACCAGTAAACGTGGAAGAATTGGATACATTCCTGGACACTTGCACACTCCCAAGAATAAGCCAAGAAGAAGTTGAAACGTTGAATAGACGAATAACAAGGTCTCAAGTCAAGGCAGCAATTAATAGCCTACCAACCAAAAAAAAGTCCAGGTCCTGATGGGTTCACAGCCAAATTCTACCAGACATACAAAGAAGAGGAGCTGGTACCATTCCTGTTGAAACTATTCCAAACAATACAAAAAGAGGGAAACCTCCCTAACTCTTTCTATGAGACCAACATCATCCTGATACCAAAATCTGGCAGAGACATAACTAAAAAAGAAAACTTCAGGCCAATATCCATGATGAACATGGATGCAAAAAATCTTCAATAAAATAGTGGCAAACCAAATCCAACAGCACATCGAAAAGCTTATCCACCATGATCAAGTAGACTTCATCCCAGGGATGCAAGGCTACTTTAACATACATAATTCTATAAACATAATTCACCACATAAACAGAACCAAAGACAAAAACCACATGATTATCTCAATAGACACAGAGAAGGTCTTTGACAAAATTCCACAGCCCTTTATGCTAAAAACTCTCAATAAACTAGGTATTGATGGAACGTATCTCAAAACAATAAAAGATATTTATGAGAAACCCACAGCCAATATCATACTGAATGGGCAAAAACTAGAAGAATTCCCTATAAAAACTGGCACTTAACAAGGGTGCCCTCTCTCACCACTCCTATTCAATATAGTATTGGAAGTTCTAGCTAGAGCAATTAGGCAAGAAAAAGAAATAAAGGGTATTCAATTAGGAAGAGAAGAAGTCAAATTGTCCCCATTTGCAGACAACATGAATGTATATTTAGAAAACCCCATTTTCTCAGCCTAAAACCTCCTTAAGCTGATAAGCAACTTTGGCAAAGTCTCAGGATACAAAATCAATGCGCAGAAATCACAAGCATTCCTGTACACCAATAACAGACAAACAGCCAAATCATGAGCGAACTCTCATTTACAATTGCTACAAAAAGAATAAAATATCTAGGAATACAACTAACAAAGGATGTAAAAGATCTCTTCAAGGAGAACTACAAACCACTGATCAAGGAAATAAGAGATGACACAAACGGATAAACATTCCATGCTCATGGTTAGAAAGAATCAGTATTGTGAAAATAGCCATACTGCCTGAAGTAATTTATAGATTCAATGTTATCCCCATCAAGCTACCATTGACCTTCTTCACAGAACTGGAAAAAAACTGCTTTAAACTTCATATGGAACCAAAAGAGAGTCCACATAGCCAAGAAAATTCTAAGCAAAAAATACAAAGCTGGAGGCATCACGTTACTTGACTTCAAATTATACTATGAGGCTACAGTAATCAAAACAGCATGGTACTGGTACCAAAACAGAGATATAGACCAATGGAACAGAACAGAGGCCTCTGAAGCAATGCCACACATCTGCAATCATCTGACCTTTGACAAACCAGACAAAAACAAGCAATGGGGAAAGGATTCCGTTTAATAAATGGTGCTAGGAAAACTGGCTAGCCATATGCAGAAAGCTGAAACTGGACCCCTTCCTTACACCTTATACAAAAATTAACTCCAGGCGTATTAAAAATTTAAACATAAGAACTAACACCGTAAAAACCCTAGAAGAAAACCTAGACAACACCATTTAGGACATAGGCACAGGTAAAGACTTCATGACCAAAATACCAAAAGCAATGGCAACAAAAGCCAAAATAGACAAATGGGATCTAATTAAACTTAGGAGTTTCTGCGCAGCAAAAGAAACAATCATTAGAGTAAACCAGCAACCAACAGAATGGGAAAAATTTTTGCAATCTACTCATCAGACAAAGGGCCAATATCCAGAATCTACAAAGAACTAAAGCAGATTTACAAGAAAAAAACAAACCCAATAAAAGTGGGTGAAGGCTATCAACAGAGGCTTTTCAAAAGAAGGGAAATATGTGGCCAACAAGCATATGGAAAAATGCGCATCATCATTGGTCATTAGAGAAATGCAAATCAAAACCACATTGAGATACCATCTCACGCCAGTTAGAATTGTGATCATTAAAAAATCTGGAGATAACAGATGCTGGAGAGGATGTGGAGAAAAAGGAACACTTTTACACTGTTGATGGGAGTGTACATTAGTTCCACCATTATAGAAGACAGTATAGTGATTCCTCACGGATCTAGAAACAGAAATTCCATTTGACCCAGCAATCCCATTACTGGGTATATACCCAAAGGATTATAAATTTTTCTGTTATAAAGACACATGTACATGTATGTTCATGTCAGTGCTGTTTACAATAGCAAAGACCTAGAACCAACCCAAATGCTCATTGATGATAGACTGGACAAAAAAAAATATGGCACATATACACCATGGAATACTATGCAGCCATGAAAAACAACGAGTTCATGCCCTTTGTAGAGACATGGATGAATCTAGAAACTATCATTCTCAGCAAACTGACACAAGAACAGAAAACCAAACACTGCATGTTTTCACTCTTAGGCAGGTGATGAACAATGAGAACACTTGGGCACAGGGAAGGGAACAACAGTCACAGGGCTAGGTGGGGGAGTGGAGGGGAGGGGAGGAGAGGGGAGGGACAGTGAGGAGGGGCAGGGAGGATGGGGAGCGATAACACCAGGAGAAATGCCCGATGTAAATGATGAGGGGGAGGATGAATGGAGATAGCAAACCACCATGGCTTGTATGTACCTAAGGAACAATACTGCGTGATGCACATGTACCCCAGAGCCCAAATACAATAAAAGATATATATATATGGCACTCAAAAATGGACATGTTTGTTATCATGCCCTTAACTTTATACTCTTTTACCCAGAAAGTATCTTATATACACAAGTGTTGTGGCTCTTATGCCATTCTTTTTTCTGAGTTTGGGAATACATTAGAGAATATTTCTGTGTTGAAAATTATTTTATTGGATATATTCAGTTATCCCTGTAAGTTAGAAACTGTTCTCTTTACTCTCTCATTTTAAATTGAGTCAAATTAAAAATTCTGCCCATGGCCACTTAGGAAATATGTGTGTCTTTTGTTGTGTTTTTCAGGGACAATTGACATTTAATGATGTGACCATAGAATTCTCTCTGGAGGAGTGGCAATGCCTGGACAAGCCTCAGCAGAATTTATATAGAGAAGTTATGTTAGAGAACTACAGAAACCTGGTCTTCCTGGGTAAGGATAATTTTAATTAAACAATTTCTATTCTATAGGTTTCATTTCTGTTTTCTGTAGAATGTGTTTTGGTGATTTATGCTTAGCATAAATGAGTTGCAGATCCTTTTTTTCTGAAAACAGGGATTTATAAGTAAAGAAATAAATTTTTTAAAGATATTTTATTTTTACCTGAACTTTCCATATTTCTGAGTAGATCTGTGTTTTTCAGATCTGTATTTTTCACTCTAGATTATAGGAAATTCCAGAAGTTTAGTGGCATAAAAAATAGTTGCCCACACCTTAAAATCTCATTGCCACCGCCAATTTTTGATTCAGTAGTGTTAGTAAAATTAAGGACCTGTACAAATTTAAAATATTTTCTAAATAATTAGAAATTTTTGTTATAAATTAGTATTGGGGAATTAATTTACTAGAATATTATATTCTCTCTTTAATGAGCACATTATTTGAGTAATGTGAGCAATATTTATGTTATTTGTTTTTAATAAAACAGGTATTGCTGTCTCTAAGCCAGACTTGATAACTTGTCTGAAGCAAGGAAAAGAGCCTTGGAATATAAGGAGACATGAGATGGTAACTAAGCCCCCAGGTATGTGAGAGCAAATACAACAGACAACACAGATGAGAGGTCCAGAAGTCAAGAAAATAGCAGTTCTCAAAATGTGACCTAGGAAGCTATGTTCCAAAGGAAGTAGTTTCTGGGAAGACTGAGATTTTTTTTTAATTTGACTCTCACATAGGGGCATCTTCTGTTTTATGCTTTAAAATTCTCTAAGGATTCTATTTTCTTTTTGGTGATCTCCTTTCAAGTTTACAATGAGAGCCAAAGTTGTGTTCATGCCATATAAGGGACTGTACAATCTGACTGCTTTTTCATTGTCACTGGGGACACACAGATATCTAAATAGTTTTGAAAAACCATGTTAAAGGAATCTGGCTCTTTTACCTCACATTTGCTTTGTCTCTTACCATGTGATATGTCTAGTTACTCTTTGTCTTCCACTATGATTGTAAGCTCCCTGGGACCCTAACCAAAAACAGATGCTGGCACATTCTTCTACAGTCTGCCAAACTGTGAGCTAAATAAATCTTTTTTATGTAAATTATTTTTTTATGAATTATCTACTCAGATATTTCTCTATATACAGAATCATACAATCTATAATGTTATCTATATTTTCCATTTTCTTATTCTTTTATATGAATTTTCTGTTTATTTATTGAAAATGAGATCTCAGTGTCTACAACTATTAATGTTGCTATGTATTTCTTGCTTCATCTTTGTCCATATTTATATATTTTGGAGCCCTGTTGTTATGCATACCTGTACATATAAATATAGTAGTAATAGATCTTGTTAAATTAACCCATTTTACTATTACATAATAGCAATCTTTGCCTCATACTAGTACTTAAATCATATTATGTCCAATATAATTATGATTACCTCATCCAGTTGTGGCTATTTGCATGAAATATAGATTTTTTTTTATTCTATTACTTACAGCCTATTTGACTTATTGCTAAAATTGTTCTCTTGTAGAGAACAGATTGTATGCTTCTTTTCTTAAGCTACTCAGGCATCTTATTTCTTTTCCTTTGAATTAATTAATAAATTAATAAAATAGCATCTCACTCTATCAACCAGGCTGGTTTACAGTGGTGTGATTATGGCAGTGAGCTGCAGCCTCAGCCTCTCAAACTCAGATAATCCTCTCATTTCAGCCTCTCAACTAGCTGGGTTACAGGCACATGCCGTTAAAAACCCAACTAGGTTTTTTGTTTTTGTTTGTTTTCTTTTTTTCTTTTTT
>NW_016107353.1:11009711-11045435 GCF_001604975.1 Cebus imitator
TGGGTTCAGGCAATTCTCCTGCCTCAGCCTCCTGAGTAGCTGGGATTACAGGCATGTGCCACCATGCCCAGCTAATTTTTTGTATTTTTAGTAGAGATGGGGTTTCACCATGTTTGTTTAACTGACTTTTTAAATTTCATAGTGGCATGCTTTGCTTATTCTTTCAGTTTATTTTGCATAGTTTCTACAAAATTTTTGTAGTTATCTTGAAAAATGGACATTATGCAAAACATCTTCAGATTAAATTAATATGTTTTTATCTCATAACAATTTTAATTGAATACAAAAATTATATTTCTGTATCTTCCAGTTAGTTATTTCTAACTGGAAGATATAGAATAACTAACTGGAAGATATAGAATAACTTCTAACTGGAAGATACATAAATATACCTTCTTTCAGCAGCATGTTGTAGTTTTCCTTGTCTTTTGCCTCCTTGGTTAGGTATATTCCTAAGATTATTTTTGTTTTTTGTTTTGTTTTCACATCTATTGTAAAAGGGGCTGAGTTCTTGATTTGACTGTCTGCTTTGTCACTGTTGGTGTCTAGAAGTGCTACTGATTTGTATACATCAATTTTGTATCTGAAAACTTTGCTCAATTATTTTATTGCCTCTAGGAGCTTTATTGAAAAGTCTAGGGTTTTGAAAGTGATGCTATTTATTTCTATTTTCTGCTTGCTCTGTGTAGGACTTCCTGTACTGGGTTGAAGAGGCATGGTGAGAAGGGCATCCTTGTTTGTCCCAGTTCTCAGAGGGAATGTTTTCAACTTATCCTCATTCAGTATTATTTTGGCTCGCGGTTTGTTATAGATGGCTTTTATTATATGGAATGCTGAATTTTGTTGAATGCTTTTTCTGCGTCTAATGAGAAGATCATGTGATTTTTGTTTTTATTTATTTTTCTTTTTATGTGGCATATCACATTTACTGACTTGCATATGTTAAACCATCCCTGCATCACTGGTATGAAACCCACTTGATAATGGTGGATTCTTTCTGATATGTTTTTGGATTCAGTTAGCCAGTATTTTCTTAAGGTTTTTAGCATCTATTTTCATCAGGGACATCAGTCTGTGGTTTTCTTTTTTGGTTAATGCCCTTTTCTGGTTTTGGTATTAGGGTGATGCTGGCTTCATAGAATGAATTAGAAAGGGCCCCTCTTTCTCTGCCTTTAGGAATAGTGTCAATAGACTTGGTACAAATTCTTTTTTCAGTGTCTGGTAGAATTCTGCTATAAATCTGTCTGGCCCTAGACTGTTTTTGGTTGGTAATTTTTTTGTACACATTTACTCTTATTGTAAGAAAGCAGCTTGTATAGTTGTAACATTTAAAACAGAGCATCATCTTTCCTTTCTGGTGAAACAAAAAGAAAATTTAAAAATAAACAGAAATAAAATTACAATAGAGAATGCCAATTCCAAATAAGATTCTACAGTTTCTGCTGCTTCTCCCATTGAGTGGCAGAGCTTAAGTCATCATGTGGAGAGAATTTATTTTAAGAATGTCATCTTAGGCCGGGCACGGTGGCTCATGCCTGTAATTCTGGCACTTTGGGAGGCTGAGGCGGGCAGATCATGAGGTCAAGAGATTGAGACCACCCTGACCAACAGGATGAAACCCCATCTCTACTAAAAAAAAAATACAAAATTTAGCCAGGGGTGGTGGCGTACACCTGTAGTCCCAGCTACTTGGGAGGCTGAGATAGAAGAATCACTTGAAACAGGAGGCGAAGGTTGCAGTGATCCAAGATTGTGCCACTGCACTCCAGCCTGGTGTCAGAGCAATACTTCATCTCAAAAAAAAAAAGTCATCTTAAACTGCAAGGAGATCTGTCAAATATCACAATTAAACATGCCAAAGGAGAAGCCATGTTGTCAAAATATCCACCTAACCTACTCAAACATCTCAAAACCACCCTTTGCTTACTTTCTATAACTCCATTTTTTGAAGGTTTTTTTTTGTTTGTTTGTTTTTGTTTTTGTTTGTTTTAACAAGAGAAAGTAGACAGATACATGTTGGTAAATGCTAACTGTTCATATTTTCCCACAGAGCTTGGTGGTGATGATTCCCTACAGATTTTGTTCAGACAGAAAGGTATTAAAATGAATTTTCAACAGAAAGGGGTAGAGACTCGTTTCCCATTGTATTCTGCTCAAGGTATTTCACCCAAAATAAGTTGAGAACCATGGTGTAGAGAAGGTTGGTATCTGTCAGTGTTCTATTGGTCGTCATCTTTTTTATCCTTCTCTCCTTCTTCCCCTTCATCATTATCTTCATCTTTTTCACTTTCATCCTCTTCCCTCATCCCCTTTCTCATCAATATTTTCTAATCCTTCCTCCTCTACTATTATCAACATCTTTTTCTCCTCCTTCATCATCCATATCGAGAAAGAAGAGTAGTACTGTGGTGGGTTTGGCCAAATATCAACTTTGATGACCTCTCCTAACTCATCATCACTTGGATCAGAATGGTCAGTAAACCAGGTAAAGAAGCTCTCTGGTTCCTCGTGCTGCCACGTCCTGCTGGCTTTATTCTGCATTTGACATGAACATTTCATCAAATTGTTTCCAAATTTCCATTTAATTTTGGTGGACTTTGAAGATTCATCACCATTATCATTCAGATGAAATTCTTTGAAGAGAACTTTATTTTCAAAGTAAGGATTACCATCAAAATAAAAATTTATTCTGCAACCTGTTTTAATATCTTCAAATTCTGTCACTTCAACTCTGGTCAAATAACACAGTGCCTCTTCATCCTCCTCCCCAAGCAGTGCAGACACTTGTGGATGGTTGACAAATGTTGTTATCCAAAAATTTGGGATTTGATTTTTTTCCTTCTGGGTTTGGGTTTGGTTTGTTCTTGTTTCTGTAGTTCCTTGAGGCACATGCTCTTTCAGTTTTTTTGATGTAGGTGTTTAGGGCTATGAATTCTGATGATCTGATATGGCGATCAATTCTGACTTATTCTGAGAAAAATGTTGGCAGAATTTCTTATGTTGCTGTTCTACTTTCAAAATCTCCTCACTGACTTATTCATTAAGTCTGTCTTTTTTATTTTGTACTTCATCAGTGTGTTAAACTGCTTCTTGCTGGTTTTTTTCTTCCTTCTTAGGCAAGTGTACAAGAGACTAATGTCTCCTCCGGTCCCAGAGCAGTAGGTGGTCTTGGTTTCTTCTTTTGAGGAGGGAGTGCTTACTGGCATTTGGGAGGCCATGCTGCTAGGGACATCCAAGAACTAGACCACGAGTCTTTTTGCTCCTCCAGAAGCAGGCAGAACACTTCTTGGTAATTTTTAAATTACCATTTCAATCTTGCTACTTGTTATTGGTCTGTTCAGTGTATCTATTTCTGATTTAAGCTGAATGGGTTTTATTTTTCTAGAAATTTATTCATTTCTTTTAGGTTTTCTAGTTAGTATACTTAAAGATGTTCATAGTAGCCTTGAATGATATTTTGCATTTCTGTGGTGTCAGTTGTAATATATCCCATTTCATTTCTTATTGCGGTTATCTGGATTTTCTTTTTTCTTGTTTAATCTTGCTAATTGTCCATCAATGGTATTTATCTTTTTAAAGAGCCAGATTTTTGTTTTATTTATCTTTTGGTTTTTTGTTTGCTTGTTTCAATTTTATTTTACTCTCCTCTGATTTTGATTTTTTTTTTTCTTCTGGGTTTGGGTTTGGTTTGTTCTTGTTTCTCTAGTTCCTTGAGGTGTGACCTTAGAGTGTCAGTTTGTGCTCTTTCAGTTTTTTTTATGTAGATGTTTAGGGCTATGAACTTTCTTTTTAGCACCACCTTTGCTGTATACTAGAGGTTTTGATAGGTTGTGTCACTTTCGTTGTTGAGTTTGAAGAATTTCTAAATTTCCATCTTGATTTTGTATTTGATGCAATATTATTAAGGAGCAGGTTTTTAAATTTACATGTATTTGCATGATTTTGAAGTTTCCTTTTGGAGCTGAATTCCATTTTTATTCCACTGTCGTCTGAGAGAGTGCTTGACGTAATTTCAATTTTCTTAAATTTATTGAGGCTTGTTTTATGGCCCATTATATGGTCTATTTGGAGAAAGTTTCATGCACTGTTGAATAGAATGTGTATTCTGCAGTTGTTGACTGGTATGTTCTATATATATCTGTTAACTCTGTTTGTTCCAAGGTATAGTTTAAATCCATTGTTTCTTTCTTGACTTTCTGTTTGATGACCTGTCTAGTGCTGTCAATGGAGAATTGAAGTCCCCACTATTATTGTGTTGCTGTCTATCTCATTTATTAGGTCTTCTAGTAATTGTTTTATAAATTTGGGATCTTCTGTTAGGTGCATATATGTTTAGGATTGTGATATCTTTCTGCTGGACAAGGCCTTTTACTATTATACAGTGTTCTTCTTTGTCTTTTTTAACTGCTGTTGCTGTAAAGTTTATTTTGTCTGATATAAGAATAGCTACTCCTGCTTGCTTTTGGTGTTCATTTGCATGAAATGTCTCTTTCCATACCTTTATCTTAAGTATGTGTGAGTCCTTATGTGTTAGGTGACAAATGCCATAGCAACTTTCAGAAGTTACCCTGTATGGTCGAAAAGGTCCAGACCTCCCCACCTCTTCTCTGGAAAACTCATTAATGATAAACCTCTTGTTTAGCATAATATTGTGGTGCTCTCTGGCTTAGGTGAATAGCAAGCCATTTTCATGAAATACCTCAGGCCATTAGGAGAAAAGGTGTTCACATTTTCGAATTTTTTACTAATGGTCTGAGTTCCTGTTTCTTTCATTAAGTATTATTCAATTTATTTGAACATCTTTAAATTATTTATCTTCATATTTTTATGTTGCTTTCTAAAATTTTTATATATATTTTTTATTGGGCCATGTTGCCTAGTATTTTATACACATTGTAATCATTAATTAAAATTTTTATATCAAGAAAGCTACCTGTTACAGTCTTCATAATGTAGCCTTGTCCTGGGATAGTCTGAAACCAACTGTCTTGGCTAGAGATTCTGGGAATCTCTCAAAAGAGTTCTTAGAATGCATCTTATCTGAAATTTTGTTTTTATTTTTATTTATTTATTTTAGCTAAAGAACGTTATTCATGTTTCTTCTCAATAATCACTTGCTACATCTAATTGCCACCCCCCCACACACCCGTGGCACTGCAGTCTCTGCTGCTGTAACATTTAACTTTGGTCTCAGCAGACTAAAGTTGTCATTTTAAAGTATGCCATCATTTTTTCCAGCACTTTATGTCATGAGAGACAAAAGCCAGTTTCTGCAAAAGCCCATAGAAGCTAGAAATAAATATGTATGTGCCATTATTTTACTTGTCTTTAAAAAGAAACCAGGAGTTGGCAAATTTTTATTATTATTATTTTGAGACAGAGTCTTGCTCTGTCACTCAGGCTGGAGTGCAGCAGCAAGATCTCATCTCAATGCAATCTCTAGATCCCGAATTCAAGTGATTGCCTCAGCCTCCTGAGTAGCTGGGACTATAGCCATGTGCCACCACACATGGCTAATTTTTGAATTTTTAGTAGAGATGAAATTTTTTCATTTTGACCAAACTGGTCTTGAACTCTTGATCTCAGGTTAAAAAAAAAAAAAAAAAGAAGTCAAGCTGGTCTAAAAAAAAAAAAAAAAGAAGTCAAGCTGGTCTTGGACTCTTGAGCTCAGGTTAAAAAAAAAAAAGTACATTTGTTCGAAGGTATAGTTTCAATTCATTGTTTCAGCCTCCAAGTTTAAATCCACTTGCCTTGGCCTCCAAAAGTGCTGGGATTACAGGTGTACGCTGCCATTTCCAGCCAGCAATTTACTTTGAAAGACACTATTGGTTTTGGAAGAAGGAAGAGCTGAGTTGGGAAACTATAATAGACTTCTCTTTTGTTCTCTGTGGTTCTTTGCATTGCGCTTACTTGGGGTACTGCACACACTTAACTCATTTATAAATTTTCCTCAAATGTATTTTGGTCAGTATGTTTTTGTTACATTTATATGTCTGTGAAGAAATTAGGGCCGTCTTATTTTGCTGTGCCATCTTGCTTATGTGGTTTCTATAATTTTATTGGTTAGATTTGTAAAGTATATTTATCTGAGTCTAGCAAGTGGAATAATTTATTTTCTTTTCTTTCAGCTATGTGTTCTCATTTTACACAAGACGTTTGGCCAGAGCAGGGCATTAAAGATTCTTTCCAAAAAGTAATACTGAGAACATATACGAGATGTGGCCATAAGAATTTACAATTAAGAAGGAACTGTAAAAGTGTGAATGAGGATAAGATGCCCAAAGGAGGTTATAATAAACTTAACCAATGTTCATCAGCTACCCAGAGAAAAATATTTCAGTGTAATAAACATATGAAAGTCTTTCATAACTATTCAAATTCGAGTAGAAATAAGATTAGACACACTAAAAAGAAAACTTTCAGATGTATAATATGTGGCAAATTATTTTTCATGCTTTCACAATTAATTCAACATAAGATAATTTATACTAGAGAGAATTTCTACAAATGTGAAGAATGCGGCAAAGCCTTCAAATGGTTCTCAACCTTTACTAAACATAAGATAATTCATACTGAAGGCAAACCCTACAAATGTGAAGAATGTGGCAAAGCTTTTAAGTGGTCCTCAAAACTTACTGCACATAAGGTAATTCATACCAGAGAGAAGCCCTACAAATGTGAAGAATGTGGCAAAGCTTTTAGCCAGTCCTCAACCCTTAGAAAACATGAAATAATTCATACTGGAGAGAAACCCTACAAATGTAAAGAATGTGGCAAAGCTTTTAACCAGTCTTCAAATCTTACTGACCATAAGAGAATTCATACTGGAAAGGAACCCTACAAATGTGAAGAATGTGGCAAAGCTTTTAAATGGTCCTCAAAACTTACTGCACATAAGGTAATTCATACTGGAGAGAAGCCCTACAAGTGTGAAGAATGTGGTAAAGCTTTTAATCATTTCTCAGGCGTTAGAAAACATAAGATAATTCATACTGGAGAGAAACCTTACAAATGTGAAGAATGTGGCAAAGCTTTTAACAATCTCTCAACCCTTACAAAACATAAGAGAATTCATACTGGGGAGAAACCCTACAAATGTAAAGAATGTGACAAAGCTTTTAAGCAGTCCTCACACCTTACTAGACATAAAAGAATTCATACTGGAGAGAAACCCTACAAATGTGAAGAATGTGGCAAAGCTTTTAGCCTGTCCTCAACCCTTAGAAAACATGAGATAATTCATACTAGAGAGAAACTCTACAAATGTGAAAAATGTGGCAAAGCTTTTAACCAGTTCTCAAATCTTACTACACATAAAAGAATTCATACTGGAGAGAAACCCTACAAATGTGAAGAATGTGGCAAAGCTTTTAAGTGGTGCTCAAAATTTACTGCACATAAGGTAATTCATACTGGAGAGAAGCCCTACAAATGTGAAGAATGTGGCAAAGCTTTTAACCATTTCTCAGGCGTTAGAAAACATAAGATAATTCATACTGGAAAGAAACCCTACAAATGTGAAGAATGTGGCAAAGCTTTTAGCCAGTCCTCAACCCTTAGAAAGCATAAGATAATTCATACTGGAGAGAAACCCTACAAATGTGAAGAATGTGGCAAAGCTTTTAATAATCTTTCAACCTTTATGAAACATAAAAGAATTCATACTGGAGAGAAACCCTACAAATGTGGAGAATGTGGCAAAACTTTTAAGCAGTCCTCACATCTTACTAGACATAAAGCAATTCATACTGGAGCAAATCTCTACAAATGTGAAGAATGTGGCAAAGCTTTTAACCATCCTTCAGCTCTTACTAAACATAAGATAATTCATACTGCAGAGAACACTTAAAAAATTGAAAATGTAGCAAAGCTTTCAACCATTTTACAAAGCTTTGTACACATAAGATAATTTATACTAGAGACAGACCCTACAAATGTGACGAATGTGGCAAAACTTTTAACCAGTCCTCAAACCATATTAGCAAGAAAACAATCCATACTGGAGAGAAACCCTGCAAATGTAAACAATGCGGCAAAGCTTTTAACCATTTCTCAAATCTTACTAAACATAAATCATACTGGAGAGAACTCCTACAAACGTGAAGAACATGGCAAAGCCTTTAACCAGTCCTCACACCTTAATACACATAAAATAATTGATACTGGAGAAAAACCCTACAAATGTAATAAATGTGTAAAGTTTCTAACCATTGCCATTGCTCAGCTCTTACTCAAAATGAGAGAATTCTCAAAAACGATAAACTCCACAAATGTGAATAATATGGCAAAACTTTTAACCAGTTCTTATATCTTACTGAACATAAGATCATTCATACTAAAGAGAAACCCTACAAATGTGAGGAATGTGGCAGAACTTTTAATCACTCTTCAAATTTTACTAAATGTAAGATAATTCATGCTAGAGACAAACACTACAAATGTGAAGAATGGGCAAAGCTTTTAGCCAGTCCTCAAACCTTACACAACATAAAATAATTTATACTGTAGGGAAATGCTACAAATGCAAAGAATTTGGCAAAACTTTTTTTTTTTTTTTTAAGATGGGGTTTCACCATGTTGGTCAGGCTGGTCTTGAACTCCCGACCTCAGGTAATCCGCCCACCTTGGCCTCCAAAGTGCTTGGATTACAGGCGTGAGCCACCACGCCCAGCCTCTGAATTTGGCAAAACTTTTAAGTGCTTCTCAAAATTTACTGAACATAAGATAATTCATACTGGAGAGATACTTTACAAATATGAAAAATGTGGCAAAGCTTCTAACAGGTTCTCAAATCTTACTGAATGTAAGATATATTAGAGACAAATTCTACAAATGTGAAGAATGTGGCAAAGCTTTTAACTGGTCCTCAAATTTTATTGAACATAACATTATTCATACTGGAGAGAAGCCCAACAAATATAAAAATACGGCAAAGCTTTTAACTGGTTTTCAGACCTTACTCAACGTAAGATAGTTTATACTGAAGACAAACTTTAGAATGTGAAGAATGTGGCAATGCTTTCAACCAATTCTCAAACCTTACTAGACATAAGAAAATTCATATTGGAGAAAAACCTTACAAATATGTAGACTGTGACAAAACTTTTAGCCAGTCCTCAACTCTTACTAAACAAGATAATTCAATGGTAGAGAAACCCTAGAAATGTGAATAATGTCATAACCATTCTTCAATTCTTTTTTTTTTTTTTTTTGAGACAGAGTTTCACTCTTGTTACCCAGGCTGGAGTGCAATGGCGCGATCTCGGCTCACTACAACCTCCGCCTCCTAGGTTCAGGCAATTCTCTTGCCTCAGCCTCCTGAGTAGCTGGGACTACAGGCACGCGCCACCATGCCCAGCTAATTTTTTGTATTTTTAGTAGAGACGGGGTTTCACCATGTTGACCAGGATGGTCTCGATCTCTTGACCTCGTGATCCACCCGCCTCGGCCTCCCAAAGTACTGGGATTACAGGCGTGAGCCACCGCGCCTGGCCCATTCTTCAATTCTTAATAAACAATTTATACTGGAGAGAAACCTTGGAAACATGAAGAATGTTGCAAGGCTTTTAACTGGTTCTTAAACCTTACTGAACATAAGATAATTCATAATGGAAACTAGCCCTACAAATGTGAAGAATGTGGCAAAGCCTGTAACCATTTCTCACACCTTATCACACATAAGATAATTCATATCCTACAAATGTGAAGAATGTAACAAAGTCTTTAACTGGTCTTCAACTCTTACTAAACATAAGAAAATTCATACAGAAGATAAATCTTAACAAATATGAACACTGTCACAAAGGTTTGAAAACTGTTGCTCACCTGTAATTCCAGAACTTTGGGAGGCCAAGGTGGGCAGATCATGAGGTCAAGAGATCAAGACCATCCTGGCCAACATGGTGATATCCCATCTTTACTAAAAATTTAAAAAAAAATAGCTGGGCATGGTGGCACATGCCTGTACTGCCAGCTACTTGGGAGGCTGAGGCAGGAGAATCGCTTGAACCAGGGAGGCGGAGGTTGCAGTGAGCCAGGATCTACCTAGCTTGGCATCCCAAAGTGCTGGGATTACGGACACAAGCCACCATGCTTAGCTGAAAGTTGGCATTTTTAATGTGCTAAAAAATTGGTTTTAAGTGGAGAATTTTCTTACCAATATAACTTCCGGATTAGTTAATTAAAATATGAGGCATACACTGTCCACATGTGAAAGAATTAAATCAGTTTGCATTGTTTATTGTTGTTGTTGTTTGTTTGTAAAAGAAGAATCTCATTGGATTCTTACACGAAGTGTGGCAATTATAAAATTTGTTACAAAATATATCTTAGGAATTAAATTTATGAGAGTTAAGTAAGTAAAGAATTCTAAATTTTCTATGATAACAGTACAACTTAAATTTTCATACAGACTCCTATTTTTAAGTGTAAATGTTAAATGTTGCAAAATAATAGAATATACTCTTAGGATTAAAAATTTTAAATAATGTTTATTTTTCATATTGCAATTTGGAGAAATTTTTCACTCATAATTTTTGTAGTGGGTGAAGTTCAGTCTACAGTTTTTTTTGTTTTTTGTTTTGTTCTGTTTTTTTAAGTCAACTCCCTCTAGGCAACTCTTTGGTCACTTTCTCTGGAAAAATTTTGGAGAAGAAATTATAACAGCTTTTGTATTAAAACGTTTCCTGTTATTTTGCATGCAAACTTGCTTACTGTGTTCAAACAGTGGCCAGTCTTGAGACCATAAGAAACACCTGCTCTGTTAATGTCTTTCATACCATTGCAATCAGCAGCAGAAACTCCTGCTGTCTCAAGCTTAAAATAAAAGCTCTAATGTACATTGGCTCCTCCCATGCATGGTACTGGGTTTAGAACATGATGTTAAATGTCAAAGCTCCTATGGTTATGACTAAAAAATTAAATGACAAAAACAGCACAGAACTATTTTTGATACTATTTAGCCAAGTTAATGACAAAGACATGAGAGTATTTGAAAAAAACAGTATCCTTCTATAATATTTTAAATATATATTTTCAACTTGCCAGATAAAGCATATTCTGTAAGACATGATGCTTTAAAGTATATATATATATATAGATATAAATAATATGCATTGTCAGATGCTTAATTTTAGGTAATTAATGCTTTACCTCACATAGTTAACATTTTTGTGGTGACAGCACATCACATTGTCCCAGTATTTTTCAAAAATACATTACTATTAACTATAGACAACATGCTGTACAATAAATCTTTTGCCTGTATTACTTCTATCCAACTCTAATTATGTATTCTTTGACAGACGTCTTTCTGGAGCCCCCTTCTAAATACCTTGGCATCTGGTGGTCACAATTTTACTCTCTACCTCAGTGAGTTTAAATTTTATATAATTCATGTGTAGGTAAAATCATAAAATTTTAATCTTACTATGCCTGGCTTATTTAAACTAATGTAATGTCTTCTAGGTTAATCCATGTGATTGAACATAATAGAATTTTCTTTCTAAAAGATAAATAGTATCTCATCGGGTATATATACTACATTGTCTCTGTTTACTCATTAGATGTTGATTTTATATTTTTGCTATTGTGAAGAGTATTGCAAACAACATAGAAGTGCAAATTTTTTTATTCTAATTTGTGTGTGTGTGTGTGTATATATATATATATGTATCCAATAGTGAAATTGCTGTGTTATATGGTAGTTTGATTTGCGATTTACTGAGACATTTGCTTCAGTTTTTATAATGGCTGTCCTTATTTACACTCAAACCAGGGGTATGCAAGCATTCCCTTTTCTTCACATTTTTACCAACACTTTTTTTTTTCTTTTTAATAAGAGTCATTCCAATATGAGTGATTTTATGTCGCATATATTTTTGGCTTGCCTTTTTCTGATAATAAGTGACACTGAGCATTTTAAAATATCTATGGTCATATATGTGTCTTTTTGTGAAAAAATAAGTTTTTTGCTCATTTTTAATAGTTATTTGTTTTTTATTATATAGTCAGTTTCTTACATAATCTTGATATTCACCCCTTGTCACATGTATGATTTGCAGAATGTTCTCCGATTTATTAGTTGTCTTATTGATTGTATCAGATTCTGTGCAGCAACTTTTTAATTTGAAGTAATCTGACTCGTCTATTTTTTCTTTAGTTTCCTGGGATTTTGAGGTTAAATTAAAAAAAATTTACTGCCCAAACCAATCTTATAGGGCCTTCAGTCTATATTTTTTGTAGTAGTTTCAGAGTTTCAGGCCTTACATGTAAGTATTTAATATATTTTGAGTTTATTTTTATATATGGAGTAAGATGAGGGACTTATTGCTCTGCATGTGGCTATAAAGTTTTCTCAACATCATTTATTGAAGATACTGTCCTTTTCCTAAGAAACTGTCACCTATATCAAAAATACATTAGTTGTAAATACATAAATATATTTCTTGTTTCTCTTTTATGTTACATTGGCCTATATGACTGTTTTTGTTCAAGTACCACACTATTTTTGTCACTATAGCTTTGCAGTATATTTCAAAGTCAGACAGGATGATACCTTCAGATTTTTTTTTTTTTTTCCTTGAATGCTTTTGCTGTTAAGGATCTTTTGTCATACCAGATAAATTTTAGACTTTTTATTTTCTTTTTTTGAGACCGAGTTTTGCTCTTGTCACCAGGCTGGAGTGCAATTGTGCAATCTCAGCTCACTGCAACCTCCGCCTCATGGGTTCAAGTGATTCTCCTGCCTCGGCCTACTGAGTAGCTGGGATTACAGGTGTGTGCAACCATGCCTGGCTAATTTTTGTATCTCTGGGATTACAGATGTGAGCCACTGTGCATGGCCTTGAGCAGACTTTTATTCATTTTTCTGTTTAACTAGTTCTTTTGTTTATTTCTATTTTAAGAAGAATTTTAATTTCTACCTGAAATTACTAATTTAAAACCAAAAGTATCTGAGACAGGGCTCAATTTAGAAAGTTTATTTCGCCAAGGCTAGGGACACATCTGCGACAGAGTCTCAGGAGGTTGTGACAATGTGTGTCCAAGGTTGTTGGGGCACAGATTTCTTTTATGCATTTTAGGGAGACAGGTGACATTCATTACTTAATTCATTACATTAAGATGTACATTGTCCAGAAAGGTAAGACAATGCAAAGTGAGGTGGGAGCTTCCAGGTTATAGTTAGATAAAGGACAAATAGTTAAAATTTCTCTGAGTTTCTAATTAGCCTTTCATTGGGTTATTTCCAGGTTTGTCTTTCCTAAGCCTCCAAGAAAAACTTGACTCCAAGTTTGTAGAATTTTAATCTATTTTGGCCAATTTTCTGTCTACTTTATAACATACAAAAGCAGGTGATTTAACCAAAACCCTTATGGTTTTCTAGCACAATTATAAGCTACACATGTATTCTTAGCAAGGCAAAAACAACAGAAACCATGATGATTACAATAACAACCCTTCTGTGCATGAACAGCCCTTCAACTGGTGACATCACACAGCCCACTGTGGAGTTTCTGAATCCTACACCCAAAGGCAGTCAAAAGTTGGAAAATTGACTTGCACACATAGATCTGGTCCATAGGTAGATTGGTGACTCCCACATCATGATTCAGCACACCTGTGAAATGGTGATTTTACTAAGAAGATAAAGTTTACAGGAGGAATAAAGGGTCTCATGCAGTCCACTGTTGAGATTGTGACTCCTATACTTAGACTCAACATTAAGGAGGTTTTTACACTTATACCTAAAACTGGGACATTTATGAAATTGTTAATTTCATCCCTGGACCTTCCTGCAGATGTTATTGTGACATATGTCTCTCCCAGTACCTGAGTTATTTGACTCTCTTGTCAGGGCTCAGCTGACAGATGGGATTGTGGTATATCACTGGACTCAGCACCTAGGTGATGTGACACTATTCTCCTGCCATGGCACTACCGAATTGGGGCCTTGTGACATATGTCTGTGCTCATAACTAAGGTGATGTGATTCACTTCTCTTGCCTGATATCTGCTCACATGAGAGACAGTGACATGTCACTGGGCCCAATACCAAAGTGACATTGTTTTTTTTTTACCTTGACCACCTTTTCAGAAAACATTGTGATGTATTGTTGGACCCACAGTCAACTTGATGTAAGTCTCCTGCATGTACCCTGACCATAGAGACCATTGTGACATATCTTTGGAAGCTAAGCTATTTAAAGTGTTTATCTTGTTATACCTGCTCTTTGCTCATAGGAGAGAACATGACATATCTCTGGGCCCAGCACCTAGTGAGGTAACTCTGCCCTCCTGCCTGGGCTATGCCTACAGAAGAAAGAGTGACTTACCACTGGGCCCAGCACACAGGTGATATGATTCTACTGTCTTGATTCTTGCCCACAGTAATCATTACATACTTTTGGGCTCTTCTGCTAGATAATGTGTCTCCTTTTCTTCCTGGTACCTGTCCACAAAGGAGATTGTGACATATCCCTTGACCCAGCACCTACATGATGTGCCTCTCATCTTATACCTTGACTTTTCTTACTGAACTGATTGTGTCATATAGCTGGGTACAACTTCTAGGTTATTTAACTCTTCTCTTCTTCCTGAGTCCTATCTCAGGGGGCATTGTAACATACCTCTAAGCACTTCATCTAGGTAATGTGACTCTTTTTCCTGGACTGTCCCCTAATATGGTATTGTGACATATTTCTGAACCAGAACCTAGGTGATGTTACTCTTTTCTCCTACCTGTTACTGGAAGTGAATTCATATGGGTATTAGTCTGCAGGAACCTCAATTCTTGCCTTCTCAGAAGAAAGAACTCAACTGAGGGGCATAAAGCAGGAGAGACTGAGGCAAGTTTTAGAGCAGCAGTTAAAGTGTAGTAAGAAGCTGTAGAACAGAAGCAAAAGGAAAGAAAGTACACTTGGAAGAGAGCCAAGTGGGTGACTTAAAGGACAAGTGCACCATGTGACATTTTGACTTGGGGTTTTATATGTTGCCATACTTCCAGGGTCTTGCATTACTTTTCCCCACTCACCCAACTCGTGAGATCTTATTGGGAAGCTGCTGATTACTGGTTGTAGGTTATCCACTAGTTACCCACTTGAGAACAGAGGAGATACTGAACTGTGGGGCCCATCTTCATCCTTAGGGTTCTGGAATAACAAGTCTTACCATAAACACCTAACTTTTGATCTCTGATTTCTGTTTATGGGTCTTTTGCATCTGTGGCCTTAGGCCAGCCTATATCATCAACTCTGCTGACCTCTACTGACTCCCAGTAAGAGATTTCCACTTCTCAGATTTCCACTTCCCATGTTCTTTCAGTAAATGTGAAACCCATTTTTCAGCTAACTGCCAAAAAGAGACTATAATTCCTCCCCACTCCTTTCATATATGATCTTGAAGGTCTTGATGCATATTGAGAAGAGCAGGAACATAATTAGAGAAATGAAGGCTACAGGAGAAAGTGATTGGAAGCAAGAAGAATACTTATGGGAAGCCTTCATATGCTCAACAGAACATCAGTCCTTGAATTCAAGAGGGCAATGTTTATTTAAAGCAGGGAGACAAACTGTTTTAAAAGTCACTGAGAAACTCATTCCTGGGGCATAACAGACATAAAAAGTATATGGTAAGTCATAAGAAACTGGCAGAGCCAGAGTTGGAATTAGAGGCTTATGTCTGGACCCTACCTACAAGGAAATTGTGACATATTTTTGTATTCATCAGCAAAAAGTAGTAACTCTTCTTTCTACTGGTAAGACTGTAACCTATTATCAGGCCCAGAAAACAGGTGACATGCCTCTCCTGCCCAGGCCTTGCCCACAAAAAGTATTGAGATATAACACTGGGCCCAGCATTCAGGTGATGCAACTCTGCCAACTGTGCTCTGCTTTCAGGAGGGTATTTTAACATATTCCTGGCTAAACATCAAGGTGATACTACTCTCCTGCCTGGTCTTTGCCCTCCAAAAAGATTGTGACATATTCCTCGGCTAGCACCAAGGTGATATAACTTTTTTACTCATTTTCTACACACAGGAGGAATGTTGATATATATATTTGCCCAGATCACAGATACAATGATAAAATTTAAACAACAACAAAAAATTAATAGAAGATATACTGACTCTAAGAGCTAGGCTTAGGGGAATGGATAAAATCATGAGCCTTTTCTTTATACAAATGTCATAGAGAATTACCACTTACTCATATACAGTGTACAGCCATCATGTGGTACAAGCAGTGTCATCACAGGACACAGCACAGATTGTGTTTTTTGTATGCACAATCTGCCAGTCATTAAAATTGTCACCCTCACACATGGACAGGGTGCAATTCTGAGGTCCTGAATCTCACAAGTAAACACCATCCAAATTAAAATTGTGACTGTCATATGTGAACATCTGGCCACTGCTGGGTTAGTGACCCTTTAATAAACCCAGCTTATAGACAGGCAAAAACTTTCCAATCTAGATGGACTCTCCCAATAGAAGAGATACTGACTCTCATAGCTGGACTTAGGGCCACAGGTACAATCATGGGTCCATATCAGCGCAGATTGGTCAGAGCAGATTGTGACACTCATACATAATGTGTAAAGCCCACGGATGGTACAGAGAGTGTCCTAACAGGACCGAGAACACAGACGAGAATATGACACTCATATGCATATGACATTCATATGCACACTCACCCAACGGTCAAGATCGTCATCTTTCCAAATGAACACAGTCCACAGCTAAGGAACTGAATCTCACAACTGGAAGCAGTCAAAGGGTGGATAATTGACTTTCACACATGGATCCAGTCAAAAGGAGGGCTGGTGACTTTCAGATCATGACCCAGCACACTCGTAAGGCTGTGACTAAGGAGACACAGTCCACAGAAGGGATTAAGGCTCTCACGCAGGGTTCCAATCCACCACTGAGATTGTGACTCCTGTATTTACAGGGCCCAGCAGACAAGTGTTATTGTGACACTCATATGAACACCCAGCTGAAAGTAAAGATGGTCAACCTCCTACATCAACACAGTGCACTGTTGAGGTTCTGAATCTCACACCCAGAAGATTTAAAAAAAAAAAAAAAATCTCTTATATATAAATGTGGTCCACAGGTGGGTTGGCGACTCTCACACCAGTATTCAGCACACCAAGGAGGCTGGGACTCAACTAAGTCAACACAATCTGCCATAAGACTTGAGACTCTGATCCATAGATCCAGTTCACTGATGAGATTGTGCCTCATGCATGCAGTTGGACCCAAGATTCAGGATGTATTGACTTTCATACCTAAAACTGGGATAGGTGCAGGATTGTTAATCTCATCCCTGGCCCTTTCTGCAGGTGTGGTTGTGACATATCATGTGCTCAGCACCCAGCATGATTTGAGTCTCCCACCTGGGACCAGCCCACAGATGAAATTGTGACATATCACTGGACCCAGAACCTAGGTGATGCTATTCTATTCTTCTGCCTTGGCCCTGTCTACATGGAGCATTTTCATATGTTTCTAGGCCCCATACTCAGAACTCAGGTTATATGTCTCTTCTGCCTGTGCCCAGCCCATATGGGTCATTGTGACATATTTTTTGGACTGACCCCCATGTTATGTAAGCCTCCTGCCTGGGGTCTGCCTGCAGGGAGAATTTTGACATATCTATGTGCAAATATCACAGGTGATGCGAGCCTTTCTACTGCCTGGTTTCTGCCCAAATGGAAGATTATGACCTATCAGTGGGCCAACATCTAATTGATGTGACTCTTTTTCTCAGGTTCTACCTACAGGGGCGATTGTGATATATTGCTGAGCTCAGCACCAAGGTGATTTGAGTTTCCTGCCTGGATGCTACCTTGCAGGGGATTGTAACATAGCTCTGAGCCAATCACCTAGATAATGCGACTTTCCTCTTCTTACCTGAACTATGCCCATAGAATAGATTGTGGCATATCTCTAGGACCAGCCTTAGGTGATGTGACTCTCCTCTCTTGCCTGGCCATGCCCACAGAAGGCAGTTACTTATTATTGGGCCCAGCACACAGGTGACAGGGGTCATGTCTGGGCCCATCACCTGGATGATATGACTCATTTTCTTCACACGACCTGTCCACGTGAGAAATGTGAATTTTTTTTTTTTTTTAAGATAGAGTCTCACTCTGTTGCCCAGGCTGGAGTGCAGTGGCACAATCTCGGCTCACTGCAACCTCCACAGCCCAGGTTCAAGTGATACCTCCTTCCTCTGCCCCTCTAGTAGCTGAGGTTACAGGCACATGCCACCATGCCTCGTTAATTTTTGTAGTTTTAGTAGAGATGGGGTGTTGCAGCATTGGCCAGGCTGGTCTTGAACTCCTGACCTCAGGTGATCCACCCGCCTCAGTCTCCCAGAGTGCTGGGATTACAGGGGTAAGCCAACATGCCCAGCTGGAATATGACATATTGCTGGGCACAGCATCTGTGTGTTGCATCACACCTCTCATGCTTTATCTCTTTCTAATGGAGTGATTGTGACATGAAGATGGCCCAGCCCCTAAATTATGTAACTTTTCTTTTCCTTCTGAGCCCTACCCCCAGGGGCATTGCAACATATTTTTGGGTCCCTCACCTAGCTTGTGTGACTTTCAAGAGTGAGCCATCCACTCAGTGGGTATTGTGACACATTTTTGCACACAGCACTGAGATGATGTGACTCTCCTCTACTGCTTGGGCCCTCTCCAAGGAGGTATTGTGCTGTATCACTGGGTCCAGCACCTAGGTTATTTGATTTCCCTCTACTAACTGGGCCCTGCATACATTGTGCATTGTGACATATAGCTGTGTCTAAAACATAAGGGATGCAACTCTCCTCCGTCGGCTTTGCCCATACTTGTATGGACAAGTATAGAAAAGGTTAATGAAAGAGAATAAAATTTCTTATACACCTAGGTGCTTTGACTCTACTTTTCTGCCTGAGCACTGCACACAGCTGAGATTGTGACACTAGTATGCACACCCAGCCAGCAGTATAGACTGTAATCATCCCATATTAACACAGCCCACTGTTGAGGTTCTGAATCTCACACCCAAAGCCAGTAAAAAGTTATAAATTGACTCTCAATGCAGCTTTGGTTTACATTTGGGTTTCTGACTTGCCAACCAACATTCAGCAAACCTGTGAGACTGTCACTCTACCAAGAAGGCAGTTCACAGGACAGATTGATGCTGTCATGCATGAATCCAGTACACCATTGAGATTGTGATCCATGTACTTATACCTAACATGACACTTCACTGGGCCTAGAACCAAGCTGATGTCACTCCTCTATTATCCAGTTTCTGACTCCAGAGAAGATTGTGAAATATTGCTGGGCCTTTCACCTAGTTGATGTGACTATCTTACCTGTGCACTTTTCTCAAAGGGTATGGTGACATATTGCTGGACCCACCACCTAGGTGATGTGACTCTTTTCTGCTATTAGAGTTTTGCCTAAAAAAAAAAGATTGTGTTGTACTGCTGGGCCTAGCACCAAGGTGACAATACTGTTAGCTGTGTCTGCATATCAAAGTCATAATCTCACCTGTGTGCTGGCCCCTGTAATAAAACTCTGTACTGCCAGGGGGCTTTATATAATATGCATAAGTTTCATAATCTGTCATGACTTTCATACAAGTAGGAGACCCAGGACCCTACCAGTTTTCTTAAGGCTACTATAAAGGTCAACATGATTTTTATTGGCTGGGTCCAGTTCTGAGAATCATCACTGTGCCTGTGAGCTAACATCACACCTGTGGCTGAATCTACATATCACAGTCAAAGTTCCAACTGTGGATTGTGTCCATATACAAGACTCAGGACCACACCAAAGGTCTCTGTCCATGTGTGAGTGACATTCATAACTGTTGGCTGACTGAGCATACAAGAGTCACAATCTCATCTGTATGCCGGGTGCACTTACATGTCAAAATCCAATTTGTGGAAAAGAAACAAGGGAGCCATGCATTTTAAGTGCTGGGCTAAAGGTGTATCTCCTGTATTCAGGACCCAGAAAGGAGAGTTAAATTATCTGCATGCTGTTACCAGTGACATGTCACAATATCTATGGGTACAGCCCAGGCAGGAATTTTACATTACATTTGTGCTGTCCCAAAGACATGTTACAATCCCCCTCTGCTGGCATGGCTTAGAGAGAATAGAAGAGTCACAACATCTAATATTGTGGCCGTAGAGTCAAATCACAATACCTCCTGTGGGCAAGGCCTAGAATACAGGTTTACATCACTTGCAATCTGGGCTTGCTAAAATGATTCAATCTCCTGTTGCCATGTCACAGGCAAAAGAGGAGAATCATATCACCTAAGTACCTGTGGTAATGTTACTCCATTTTCAAGGGACAGAATGCAGGCAAAAGAGGAGTGTTACATCACTTAGGTAACGAGTTCAGAGGCATATCACAATACCTACTCTAGGCAGGGCCCAGGCAGTACAGTCACATCACTGAGGTGCTGGGCTCAGTGATATTTCACAATGGCTTTGTTGGCAGGGCTCAGGCTAAAGATAAGAGTCAGATGACCCAAGTGCTAGGCCCAGTGATATTTCACAATACCTTCTGTGTGTAGGGCTCAAGCAAGAGAGTCACATCACCTAGGTGCTTGACCCGGGTATATGTCACAATCTCCTCTGAGGTCTGTGCCCATGCAGGAAAGTAAAATCACTCAGGTGTATGAAGAAGTATATGTCACAGTCACACTTGTGGGAGAATCCAGGGGTAAGATTCACAATTCCACAAATGTTCCAGCTTCAGGTAGGAAAGTCAACACCTTCTGTGAGTTGCATTCAAGTACGTGAGTCACAATCTTAATGATGGGCTAGACTCATGCATGTGAGTCTCAATTTCACCTGTAGACTGTGTCCTGGCATCAGAGACAAAACCTCACAGATGTAATGAATCCTGGTTCTAGAATCATCATCTACCTGTAGACAAAATCTACATATAAGGATTGTAATTCCAACTTTCAACTGTGTCCAGGTGTGGAAGGGTGACAATTTTTACTGTGGGCTGGAAGTACATATAAGAATCACAATCTCAGCTGTGTTCTGGGTCCTCTTATGTACCATCAGAGGGCTTTATATTGTTGGGGTGAGACTCACAATCCCCTGTGAGAAATTAGTGCTGTGTAAACCTGTTGTCCGATGCCCAACTATAAGAGTCAACATTGCTCACATTGGCTGAATCCAGATATAAAAGTCATTGCTGTGCCTCTTCATTGGGCTCAGATATGAGTCACTATTCCACCTGTGGTTAGATACACACATGACATTAAAAATGACAACTGTGGGGCCGGGCGCGGTGGCTCACGCCTGTAATCCCAGCACTTTGGGAGGCCGAGGCAGGTGGATCACAAGGTCAAGAGATCGAGACCATCCTGGTCGACATGGTGAAACCCCGTCTCTACTAAAAATACAAAAAATCAGCTGGGCATGGTGGCACATGCCTGTAATCCCAGCTACTCAGGAGGCTGAGGCAGGAGAATTGCCTGAACCCAGGAGGCGGAGGCTGCGGTGAGCCGAGATCGCGCCATTGCACTCCAGCCTGGGTAACGAGAGCGAAACTCCGTCTCAAAAAAAAAAAAAAAAATGACAACCGCGGATTGCGTCTGTGAGTAAAATTCAGGACCTCACCGCTGGGTTCTATTCATGTGTATAAATGACAATTCTTACTGTTGGCTGAGTGTGCATTTGAAAGTCACAGTCTTCAGTTTGTGCTGAGTTATGTAATGACACTTTCTTTATAACCCTGAGGACATTATACAATATAAGTGTGATAATCCTCTGTGACATTTATACAACTGGAGAACACAAAACCTCACTGTTGATGTAAGCCTAGATACAAGAGTCAATATATCTTCTATTGGCTGGGTCCATTGTGCAAGTGAGTTGGGTTCAGACATTTTTCAGCATCTAACCTGTGGCTAGATCCACATGTGATAGAACAATTTCAATGGTGGAATAGGTTCATGTGTAAGATTTAGGACCTTGCCAGCAGGCTCAGTCTATGTATGAGCATGGCAATTCAAACTACTGGCTAGGTGTGCATAGAAGAGTCACAATCTCACCTGTGGACTGGGCCCTATAATGACACTTTGTATTTCCCAAGAGCTTTCTACAACATACAGGAGTGTCATAATCTTGTTACCTTCCTACAAGTAAAGGATCCAGACCCCAAAACCTAGTTATAAGAGTCAACATCTCTTTTTAGCTGGGTCCAGGTATGAGACTCATCACCCTTCCCATGAGCTGAATCCAGAGTGAGTCACCATCTCACTTCTGGTAGGATATACACATGACATTCCCAATTCCAACTGTTGGCTGTTTTCACATATGAGATTTAGGACCTCAACAGTGGTCTTTGTTCATGTGTTACAGTGACAATAGTAACTTTTGGCTGGGTTTGCCTACAAGAGTAAAAATCTCATCTGTGTGCTGGGCTGAGTTATATGTCACAATCTTACCTCTGGGAAAGGCTGAGAAATAAGAGTAACATTACCTTGATTCTTCACCTGGAGTATGTCTCAATCCCCTTTATGGGCAAGGCCCAGGCAGAAGAGATACATCAGTTGTGTTCAGGGCCCAGTGGCATGTCATATATTTCCTCTAGGCAGAGCCCAGACAGGACGGTTATGACATTTGGGTGCCGGGCCCTGAGATATATCACAGGGGTCTAAAGAATCTTTTCTTTAGGCTTGTCTTGGGCAGCAGAGAAGAGGCACATTATATAGAAAGTTAGTTCCAAGATATGTCACAATGTCCCCTTTGGGTGGGACAGGCAGGTGCCCATTATCTAGTCACATCATCTAGATAATGGGCACAGAAATATGTCACAGTGCCCCCTGATGGAAGGGCAAATAAAAGAAAGTCACATAACCAAGGTGAGTAAACCAGAGATTTCACAATGCACGCTATAGGTAGGGATCATGGAAAAGAGGAGTGTCATACAACCCAGGGGCTACACCCAGATACACGTCACAATCACCCCACTGGGCAGGGCCTAGGCATGAGAAAAGAGTCGCATCACAAATGCTAAGCCAAGTGATATGTCACAATTCCCACTGTAAACGGGTCCAAGAAAAAAAAAGTCACATCATCTACATGTTGAGGCCACAGATATGTATGAATATTCCCTGTAGGTATAGCCCAGGCAGAAGAGGCAAGTGAAGTCACCTGGGTGCAAAGCCAAGAGATATGTCACAATGTCTTCTATAGGCAAAGCCCAGGTGAAAAAGGACGGTCACATGAAATAGTTAATAGGCCCAGAGATATGTCACAATGCCCCTGTAAGCAGAGTCCAGGCATGAGACTCAAACCACTTTTGTGCTGGGCCCAGCAATATGTCACAATGACTTTTGAGAGGAGGACCAAATCAAGAGAGTAATGTCACCTTATTTGGCCTAGCAATAGGCAGAAGTCACATAATCTGGGACCAGGGCCAGTAAATACATCACAGTGTCCTCTATGGGCAGAGCCAAGACAGGAGATTAGATCACATCAGCTACACACTGGGCAAAATGACATGTCATAATCTCTACTAGAGGGTAGACCCAGGCAAGAGAGTCAAATCATTCAGGGGAGAGGGGAGAGGCTTACATCAGAATCACACCTACAAGAAGGTCCAGGGATGAGACAAAATCCCACACATGTCCCAGTTGTAGGTTTGGTCTAAGTACAAGTTACAACCTCTAAACTAGATCTGCACAAAAGAGACTTGATTCCTTCTGAAGAATTTCCCCTTAGTGCAGTCACAGCCTCACAGTTGTAGGGAATCTTGGTCTGAGATTCACCGACCCACTTATGGACCAGATCCATGTATGAGAGTTAATTCTCCAACTTTCCACTGCTTCCAGGTGGGAGATTCAGAACCTCAACAGTGGGCTGTGTTCATGTGGAAGGATGACAGTCTTTATGATTGGCCACCTGTCTAAAGCAGTGTCACAATTTCACCTGTGTGCTGGGCCCTGTGAGGACAGTCTCTCTACCATTCAAGGTATGTACAAGACTCAACATCTGCTGAGACCTTCGTGCCGGTACGCACCCATGATTGGACCTGTGGTCCTTGGTCCATGTATAAGAGTCAGCATCTTTCCTATTGGCTGAGTCTAGATGGCAGAGGCCTGACCTCTCTATGAACTGGGTTTAGGAATGAGTCACAATCTAAACTATGGCCAGGTGTTCACATATGACAGTCAGAATTTTAACTGCAGACTGCATCTGCATAGGAGATTCAGCATTTCCCCAGAACGCTCTGTTTAGGTGTGAGGGTGACAATCCTAACAGTTGGCTGGGTATGCATATGAGAAACACAATCTCGCTTGTGTTCTGGGCCCTGTGATGACATCCTGTGTACCACTGGAGGGCTTTATATAAAATAAAAGTGGTAGTTCCCTACAACTTTCATACAAAGAGGAGACCCAAGATCTTACCTATTTCACTAAGCCTAGCTATTAAAGTTTTTCTTTTTTTGTTTTGTTTTGTTTTTGAGACAGAGTCTCTCTGTCACACACGCTGGAGGGCAATGGTGCAATCTCAGCTCACTGCAACCTCCACCTTCTGGGTTCAAGTGATTCTCTGCCTTAGCTTCCTGAGTAGCTGGGATTATAGGGGCCTGCCACCACTCACAGCTAATTTTTTGTATTTTTAGTAGAAATGGGGTTTCACCATGTTGGCCAGGGTGGTCTTGAAATCCTGACCTCGTGATCCACCTGCCTTGGCCTCTCAGAGTGCTGGGATTACAGGCGTGAGCCACCACACCTGGTCAAAAGTATCTTTTATATTGACTGGTTCGAGGAAAGAGGGTCAGCATCCTACCTGTGAGCTGGGCCAAAGTATATGTCATAATCATACCTATGGGTAGAGAGTGAGCAGGAGAGTCACATCAGCTGGGAGCTGGGCAAGACATACATTGCAATCTTCCCTGAAGACAAAGACCAGGTAGAAGAGTCACATTACCTGGGTGCTCAGTCAGGGATATTTTACAATCCCTTCCTGAAAGCAGGGCACAGGATGCATAGTCACATCACCTGGGTGCTGGGCCCAGTGATATGTTACAATGCTTCCTGTGGGCAATACCCAGGCAGGAAAGACACATCATATCAATGGTGGGCCCAGCAATGTGTCTCAGTCTTTCCTGTGGGGCAGATTGCCAGCAGAAGAGGAGAGTCACACAACCTAGATGATGGATTCAGGGATATGTAAAAAGGCTTTCTGTTGGCAGGGCCAAGGCAGGAGCCTTAAACCCCATTAATGTAGGGCTCAGCCATATGTCTCAATACCCCAAATATGCAAGTCCCAGACAAATAAGACAGTCACATCACCTAAATGCTAGATCAAGGGACATGCCCCAATCTCTTTTTTTGTCAAGACCCAGGCAGAAGAAAAGAGTCACAACACCTAAGTGATGAACAAAAAGATGTCATAATACCCTGTTGACAAGGCCCGGGTAGAGGAACTGCAACACCTAGGTTTTGATTCCAGTCATATGTCACAACGTAGAATGTATGCAGGGCCCAGGCAGAAGAGGAGAGTAATAACGCCTAGGTTCTTGGCTCAATGATACATCACAATTCCTTCTTGGGCAGAGTCCAAGCAGTATAAGACAGTCACATCATCATCCAGGTGTTGGGTCCAGCAATATGTCACAATATCCCCTAGGAAGAGGGCCTAGGCAGAAAAGAGTCTCACCTAGGCAAGACAGTCTGAAGTATATCCCAATGCTTTCTGTGTTAGGGCTCAGGAAGAAGAAGAAAGTCACAAAACCTGTGGGATAGACCAAGTCATATTTCACAATCACCCTAGTGATCATGGTTGAGGCATGAGTGGAGAGTCACATGATGTAGGTGCTGAGCTGAGTGATATATCACAATGCCCTCTGTGAGCCGGGACCAGGCAGGAGAAAGAAGTCAAATCACCTGGGTATGGGTGCAGAGAGATGTCACAACATTCCAGGCAAGAGAATAACATTACCCTGGTGTTGGATTCAGAAACATGTCACGATGTCCCATGTGGGAACAACATAAGCAGGAGAATATTTGTCATGGCACTGTAGTACCCAAATACTTTGTGTGATATGTAAGAGGGGTAACTTTCTGTAATCTTCATACAAAGAGGAGACACGGGGCCTTACTCATTTTTCTAAGCCTAAATATGAGAGTCAGTATCTCTTCTACTGGCTGGTTCAACTCACAAGGTATGCTAGTCATTATTGCACCTGTGAGCTGAACCAAGGTATAAGTCACAATGCCACCTCTTGGGAGTGAGCCGGAGAGCCACATCACCTAGGCACCAGGCCATGGATATGTCAGTCTTTTCTGAAAGCAAGGACCAGACTGGAAAGTCGCATCATTAGCATGCTTAGCCAAGAATATTTTAAAATCTCCTGAAACAATGCAACAGGAACCTTACCTGGGTGCTGGGCCCAGCAATACATCATGATGTTCTCTGTGGGAAAATCCCAGGCAGGAGAGATACATTAACTGGTTGCTGAGTGCAGAAATATGTCATAATTTTCCATGTTGGCAAATTCAGGCAGAAAGAGAGTCACAAGTCTTAGGTGATGGATGCAGACATATGTCACAGGCTCACTGTAGGCAGGGCTCAGGACTGCACATGCCCTAGGTTCTGGGCCTAGCGATGTGTCACGGTACCCAACACTGGAGCAAAACAAAAAGAGGTTAGTTACATCATCTAGAATTAGGGTCCAGTGATATGTCACAATTTTTTTTTTTTTTTTGGCAGTGCCCTAATGAAAGAGAAGAGTCACATCAACTTGGTTCTGGGCCCAGTAATACCTCCCAATCCCTTCTTGGTCAGAGCCCAGGTGGTAGGAGAAAGTCAAATCACTTAGGTTCTGGGTTCAGAAATATGTCACAATACCCTATGAGGAGATGTCCCAGGCAAGAGAGTCAAATCACTCAGGTACTGGACAAAGAAATGTGTTCACAATGACACCTACAGAAAAGTCCAGGGATAAAATTAACAATCAGGTGCATGTCCCAGTTCTAGGAATAAAAGTCAACATATTCTGTATGTTGGGTCTCAGTACTTGAGTTATAATCTCAACAGTGAACAGAATCTTTGCATGACAGCCACAATCTATGCACTGTATTATTTTCAAAGGGTCACAGCCTCACAAATGTGCTGAATCTTGGTCAGTTGAGTTGGTGACTCTCCAAATATGAAAGTCAGTTTTCTAGCTTTTGACTGCCTCTGGGTATGAGATTCAGGACCTTAACACTGGCTGTGTTCATGTGGTTGGATGACAGTCTTTACCGTTGGCTGGGTGTGCATGCAAATGTCACAATCTCATTTGTGTGTCTGGCCCTGTAGGGACCCTCTCTGTCTTACTGAGAGCATTATACAGTATGCATCAGAGGTGCAGTTTATTCTGAAACCTTTGTGCTTGTGTGAACCCACAATTTTACCTGTGACTCTAAGCCCAAATATGAGAGTGAATATCTTTAAGAATGGCTGAGTTTAAGGTGAAAAAAAAAAAAAAAAAAAAAAAAAAAAGGGCTGGCTTTAGATAGCAGGGTCTCCACTTGCCTATGAGCTGGGTTTAGAAATGAGTTGCTATTTACAAGAACAGAAAACCAAACATCACATGTTCTCACTCATAAGTGGGTGTTGAAAAATGAGAACACATGGACACAGGGAAGGGAACATCACACACCAGGGCCTGGAAGGTTGGGGGTTAGGGGAGGAATAGTAGGGGGTGGGGGGCTTGGGGAGGGATAGCATTAGGAGAAATACCTAATGTAGATGACAGGGTGATGGATGCAGCAAACCACCATCATGGCACTTTTATACCTATGTAACAAACCTGCATGATCTGCACATGTACTTCAGAACTTAAAGTATAGTAAATAAATTTGAAAAGGAAAGAAAAGAAAAATGAAATGAGTCACTATTCCACGTATAGCCAGGTGTTCACATATGCAGTCTCAATTTCAACTGTGAACTGCATCCATGAATTAGATTCAGGACCTCACCAGTGGGCTCTGCTTATGTGTGAGGATGACAAGGCCAATGGTTGGCTGGGTGTGCATACAATAAGAAACATTTCTATTGTGTGCTGGGCCTTGAATTTATACTCTTTGTCACCCAAGGGCTTTATACAATATGGGAAGAAGCGGTACTTTTTTTATGATCTTTGTACAAAGAGAAGACCTAGAATCTTACCTGTTTTTCTCAGCCTAGCTAGAACAGAGAGTATGTTTCACTGGCTAATTTGATATATGGACCCTCCAATAGGGGAGATTTTGTCTTATTTTAGACTTAGGGCAATGGATAAAGTACTGGGTCTCCAATGTGAGGAAACATGACATAAGATTGTGACACTCAAGCTTATTATATAAAGCTTTTGTGTGACATTGAGAGTATAATAACAGAATCCAGTACACAGGTGAAATTATAACTCATAGGCACACCCAGGTGAAAATTAGAATTGTCACTCTCACACATAAAAAGAATCCACTGCTGAGGTCCTGAATCTCACAGGCACTCTTCACAATTAGATTTGTGACAATCAGATGTGGGTCCCAGGAGAGTTGGTATGCTGACTCATTTTTGGAGCCAACTTACAATTTGATGACTGTCATACCTGTATCTGGCCAGTAAGAGACTCTCGGGCACAAATCTGGTCCAATATTGATATTCATATTTGCATACAGGAGGTGTTGACTGTCATCCCTAGAACTGGACATGTTTGTGATTGCTTATCTCATCCCTGGACTTTTCTTGAGGTGTGATTGTGACATATGCTTTTTCCTGTATCGTGAGTGATTTTAGTTTTCTTCTTGAACCCATTCCACAGATGAAATTGTGGCATCTGCAAAGGTCAAGCACCAAGCTAATGTGACTCTCCTCATCTTCCTCAACCTGTCATTAAAAAGTGATTGTTACATATTTCTGAATTCAACACCTGGGTGATGTGCCTCTCCTCTTGGGCCAAGGCTTTCAGCACAGAGAAGATGGTGACATATCACTGGGCCCAGCACCAAGGTGATGTGCTTGTTCTGCCTTAATTCTCCCCACATAAAACATTGTGACTTATTTTGTGGTCAATCACCTAGGTGAAGTGACTCTTCTCACCTGCCTGGGTCCCAGCTTCAGAAGAACATATGACATACTGCTGGATCCAGCACCTCAGTGATTTGAGTCTTCTCTGCTGCCTGATCTTTGCCAACAGTGGGGATTGTGAACTATTCCTTAATCCAGCACCTAAATTTTGTGATTCACTTCTTTTGCTAAGTCCTGCGAACAGCAGGAATTGCAACATATTGTGGGAACCAGCAACTAGGTGATGTGACTCTCCTCTCTTGCCTGGGCCTTGACCACGTTGGGCATTGTTACATATTGCTGGGCTCATCACTTAAGTAATGTAATTGTTCTTTTCTGCTTGGACCTGTCCACGTAAAGATTGTGGCATATCACTAGGTGCAGAATCCAGTTGATATGACTTTTCTTCCTAGATCCTGCTTATAGCGAGGATTGACATATTCCTGTCCTAGCATCCAAGTAAAGTAACTCTTCTGCCAGGTCCTAGCCTACAGGTGAGATTGTGACAGCCACCTGGGCTCAACTCACTGGTGCAATAATGACAATCATACCTGAACCCAGCAAATAGGAGTGATATTGGTTCTCTTTGCTAGACTTAGGTCTGGGTGTTTCTTGTACGAAAGTCAGAGAAAATTACAATACCCATGCATATTGTATAAGGCTTTCAGTTGCTACAGAGAGTGTCATAACAGGGCTCAGCACAGAGGTGAGACTGTGACTGTCATATGCACACCCAGCCAACACACATGTTAAGGTCCCAAATCCCACATATAAATGCAGTTTGCAGTTAGAATTGTGACTTGCATGTGGATCTAGCCATAGGTAAAATGGTGACTTACTTCTGAATCCAGCTGACAGGCACAGTGATGACTCTCATTCTTGAATGTAGCAAATTAGAGAGAGGTTGACTCTCACACCTGGGCTTAGGGGAGCAGTTAAAATCATGAGTTACACCAGCATTCTGAATCTGACACCCAGAGGCAGTTGAAAGTTAAAATTGTGACTCTCATACATGGATTCCATCCACAGGTTGGGTGGTGACTCTTGGACCAGAATTAAGCACTCCCATAAGTCTGTTACTTTCATACCAGGACACAGCCCCTAGGTGGGGTTGGCACTGTCATGCACAGATCCAATCTACTATTGAGATGATGAGTCCTGTACTTGCCTGTAACTCACAGGAGGTATTGACTCTCATACCTAAAGCTGGGACACATGCAGAATTGTAAATCTTACCACTGGACCTTCTTGCATGTGTGATTTTTACATATACATTTGTCTAGCACTTGAGGAATTCCACTTGCCTGTGTAGGCCAAGCCTACACAGTGACATTAGTTCAATCAAGCATCTAGGTGATACAACTCTCCTTCTTAGGTACTGCCCTCAAGGGAAATTTTGAAATATTTCTGGGCCCAGCACCTGAGTGATATGATTATTTTCTCCTGCATGGTGCCTACACACTGGGAGCATTGTGACATATCACTGGGCCCAACATCTAGGTGATATAACTCTCCTCTCATGTCTGGGCCTTGCCCATTTTAGGGACTGTGACATAGCACTGGGCCTAGCACCCAGGTGAAGTAAATATCCTTTTCTGTTTGGGTTCTGCATACAGGGGGCATGGCAACATAATGCAGCGCTCAACATTAAGGTGACTCAGATCACCTGAACGGTGATAACTCTCATACCTGGATCCAGCCAGTAAGAGAGATGTTTGATCCCAGACCTGATTCTAGGGTAATAAGATTATAAATCCATACATGCATGGAGGTCTCAGGGCAGATTGTGGCTCTTAGGTGTATATTTTGAAGCCCTCGAGTTGTACAGTGTGTCATAATAGGGCCCAGAACACTGATGAGATTGTGACTCTTGTATGCACACCCAGCTGACAGTGAGAATTGTCACCCTCCCAGTTGAACATAGCACACTGTTGAAGTCCTAAATCTCATAGCTGGAGGCAGTCAAAATTTGGAATTTTGTCTCAGAAAAAAATTCAGTCCACAAGTGAGATAGTGACTCTCCAACCTGGATTCAGCACACCTGTGGTGACTTCTGTGCATCCCTACTGGGATACAGTCTGCTGGTGAGATTGAGGTCTCATGCACACACCCAGTTCACTGTTGAGTTTGTGACTCATGTACTAGGACCCAACACACAGACGTTGAATCTCATACGTAGAGCTGGGACATATACAGGATTGCCCGTCTCATCTCTGCACCTTTTCACAAATGTGATTATGACATATCCAGCCGCTTAGTAATTTAATTTTCCTGCCTGGCCCAGCCCAAAATTGGAATTGTAGCATATACCTGGGCCAGGCACCTAAATACTGTGACTTTCTTCTTTTGCCTGGGATCTGCAAACAGAAAATATTGTGACATATTGCTAATCCCGGCATTTAGGTTATATGATTCTTCCTCTAGGGTCCTTTCTACAAAGACATTGTGACATATCTCTGGGAACATTAACTAGATTAAGGGACTCCCTTCTCATCCCTGGGTCATTCCCTCAGGGGGAATTATGACATATCACTGAACCGAGAACTTAGGTGATTTGATTCTCCTCTACTGCCTGGACCTCATCCACAGTATGAATGGTAACATATTGCCGAGCCCAGCAACTAGATGATGTTACTTTCCTCTCCTGGAAATCTGCTCAGTGCGGTAGAGTTACATGTTGCTAGGCCCAGCACCTAGGTAATGTGACTCTCCCCTCCTCTTTGGGCCCTCCCCACAGTGGGAAATATGACATGTGACTGGGCTCATCACCTAGGTGATGTAATGCTTCTCCTCTTTCTTGACCCACCCACAGTGGGTATTGTGACATATTACTGTGTTCAACAGCTAAATAATGTGACCTTTTTCTCCTGATTGAGCCCTGCTCATAGGGGTCATTGTGACATGCAGCTTGGCCTTGAACCCAGATGACTTAACTCTCCTACCCAGGCTCTGCCTATGGAGAACAGTGTGACATGTCTCTGCATCCATCACCCAGGTGATGTGTTCTGGCTCGCAGAAGAGAATGTAACATATCACTGGACCCAGCATCTAGGTGATGTATCTCTATTTTTTTTTCCTGGGCCTTGCTTTTAGGGTAAATTGTGACATGTATTTGGATAATGTAACTCTCCTTTTTTATGCCTGGGCAATGCCCAAAGGAAGACTGTGACTTGTTGCTCAGCCCAGGACCCAGGTGATGTTACTCTCCTGCTTGGCCTTGCCTGCCCACAAAAGGCATCGTGACATATTTTTGTGTTCATTACCTAAGTAATGGTAGTAATGGTACTCTTTTTACCTGCCAGAACCCTATTCTTAGGGAAAATCATGACATATCACTGTAGTGAGCATGTAGGTGAGGTGACTCTTCTCCCTCTGCCCTGCCCATAGAAAAAATTGTGACATATCACTGAACCCAGAACCTAGATGATATGACTTTTTTCTGTGCCTTATATACTATATATATGTGTGTGTGTGTGTATGTATATATATGTGTGTGTGTATGTGTATATATATATATATAAAATATCACTGGGCCTCAGACCTAGGTGACGTGACTCTCCTTTACTCCCTGGGCCTTGCCCCAAAAGGGCATTATGACATATCTCTGGCCCCATCGCCTGGGTGAAGTGGCTATCCTCTTCTGAATAGGTGCTGCCCACAGCTGTGATTGTTACAAAACCCAGCACTTAAGTGGTTTGACTCTACTGCATGGACCCTGCCCACAGAGGGCAATGTGATATATGTATGGGCCCATCAACTAAAAATGTGACTTAGTCTGTTCTCATACTGCTAATAAAGTCATACTCAAGACTGGGTAATTTATAAAACAAATAGGATTAATTGACTCACAATTCCACATGGCTAAGGAGACCTCACAATCATGGTAAAAGATGAAGGAAGAGCAATAGGCATCTTACATAGCGGCAGGCATAAAGGCCTGTGCAGGAGAGCTCTCCTTTATAAAACCATTAGATCTCATGAGGTTTATTCACTACCTCAAGAACAGTGTAGGTGAACCAACTCCGTAATTCAATTATATTTACCTGGCCTTGCTCTCGACATGTGGGGATTATTAAAATTCAAGGTGAGATTTGGGTGGGGACATGGACAAACCGTATCACTTTTATCTCCTGCCAGGGGCCTGTACAAAGGGGAAATTTTGACACATCACGGAACCCAGCAACTTAGTGATGTGACTCTCCTGGGACCTGCCCTAAAAGAGAATGGTGACATTGGTGATGTGACCCTCCTCTCCGGCCTGGACTCTGTCCTAAAAGAGAATGGTAAGATATCACTGAGGCCAGCACTTAGGTAATGTGATTTTCAACGTCTACCACGGCACTATCTACAAGGGGCAACGTGACATTGTGTGGGGACAATCTCCTAGGTTATGTGACTGTTCTGCATTGGCCTGGCTTAAAGGGGGAATTGTGACATATCTCTGGGCCTACCACCTAAGTGATGTGACCTTCCTCACCTGCTTATGCTCTGCCCAGGAAGATTTCCATGTATCTCCGGGCCCAGCACCTAGGTAATGGGACTCTTCTGCCTAAGCACTGCTTACACCAGCCATTGTGACATATTCCTAGGCCTAAGACACAATGATGTGACTTTTCACTTCTGCTTGGGTCCTACACAAAAGCAGCATTGTGACATATCATGGGGCTCATCACCTAGATGATGTAATTCTTTTGCTTAGGCTTTGCCCACAGAACAAATAGTGACATATTGCTAGGCATAGCACCTAGGTGATGTGGTATTTCTGCTTTGGCCTGTAGCACAGAGGGCACTGTGACATATTGCTGAAGTTAGTGCTCAGGAGACATCACCCTGGGCCAGATCTGAGTCAACAGGTGGATTGTGACATATTCCTTGCCTGACACGTAGGTGACAGGATTTTCTTCCTGCATGGGCCCTGATGTCAATGAGGATTTCGGCATATTGCTGGGCCCTACATCTAAATGATGTGACTCTGCTGCCTGAGTTCTGCCAAAAAAGGCATTGTGACCTATCCAATAGGCTAGAACCTACATGATGTGACTTTCCTCTCCTTCCTGAGCCCTGTAAATATAGTTAATTGTGAAATACTGCTTTGCACAGGACCTAGGTAATGTGGCCCTGCCGCAGAGGAATTGTGATATATTGCCGAGCTCGGCACTGAAGTAATGTGACTTTCTTGCCAGGACCCTGAATGCAGGGGGTTACTGAAATATTCCTAGACCAACATTCAAGCAATGTAACTCTCCTGTCTGGTCTCTTCCCACAGATGGGATTGTGATATACCTAGGCCTAGCTCACAGGCATAATCAGACCCAACTGATAGAAAAGACTTTTACTCTCATGGCTAAAATAAGGGGAATGGGTAAGGTCTTCTGTTTCCTACTTGTAATGTCACAGAAGGTGATGATACTCATGCATATCCTGTAACACTTCTGGGTGACACAGAGAGTGTCCTAACAGGACCCAGCACATGGGTGAGATTGTGCATCCCATAGGCACACCCAGCTAACAATTAGAACTGTCACTCTTACACATGGACATGGTCCAGTTGAGTTGTGAATATCACGTGTAAATTCAGCAATGTGATGATGGCTCATTTCTGGACCAAGCTCACAGGTGCAATAATGACTCTCATACTTGAATTTAGCCAGTAGAGAGGTGTTGATTTTTGTAGCTGGGCTTATGGCATTGGGTAAGATCTTGAGTCTTCTGCTTGCAGAAAGTTCTGAGATTACCACCCTTATGCATATAACATAAAGCCCTTAGGTTTCACAGAGTTTTATAACAGGACCCCATACAAAGTTGACATTGTGACTCTTCTGTGCACACTCAGCTGACAGGATTATCACCCTCACACATGGACAGAGCCCACTGCTGAGGGTATGAGTCTCACTTGTGGATACAGCTCACAGTTTGTATTGTGACTATAATATGTGGATCTTACCACGGGTGTGATGTCTTATTTCTGGATCCAGCTCATAGGCACAGTGATGCCTCTCATACCTGGACCCAGCAAAGAAGAAATATTGAATCTTGTAATAGGATGTTGTGTGTATGTGTGTGTGTTTCTTGAGCTTTGAGAAATTGACTGTAAATATTACAGCTTAATAAATGTTATATACATAAATGGCATATAAATTAAAATGTAAATTATACATATTTAGAAGGTAGTTATTTTCAATTGCTTAAAGCTCACCTGATCAGCCAAGGCCTATCTTTTTCAAGATCATGCTGAAATGGCACCTGCTTGGTTACAGTATCTTCTGGGGTGAAATGACCCTTACTGAGAATGGTCAAAATAAGAAAAAAAAATTTTGGCACACAAATCTTATGTGTAAAGACAGAGCTGTAGGAAAAAAATGCTCAGAGAAGGATAAATATATCAATTTTACCACAGTTATTTTTAAGAAAATAAATGCTTCAAAGTCAAATAAAATTTATTTAATTAAAAATTGCAAATGCGCCGGGCGCGGTGGCTCACGCCTGTAATCCCAGCACTTTGGGAGGCTGAGGCGGGTGGATCACAAGGTCAAGAGATCAAGACCATCCTGGTCAACATGGTGAAACCCCGTCTCTACTAAAGCTACAAAAAATTAGCTGGGCATGGTGGCACGTGCCTGTAATCCCAGCTACTCAGGAGGCT
>NW_016107353.1:11047214-11050618 GCF_001604975.1 Cebus imitator
AACAAGAGCGAAACTCCGTCTCAAAAAAAAAAAAAAAAAAGAAAAAAATTTCTTTCAGTATTTTCTCTTTTTAATGATTTTATGAAATTACTGAGACTGTCAAATTCAGGGGTTAATGAGCTGTTCTGATTTGGTGCCTTTGATATTCGTTTTTTCACCACTCGTCCTTAGATTTATCTTCTTCTTTAACATCTGCTTTTTTGTCCTCTATTTCTTATCGTCTTCAATTCTAGCCTCCTTTGCTCCTTTCTTATAATCAGCCACAGTTTTTTGACCTCCTTCTCCTTCATCCTCAGAATCTGAAAACTCTTCATCACAAGCTTGCAATGCGTGTCTGATGCTCAAATAGAAGTTCTCTTGTCTGGATCTTCTCCATCTTTATCACCACTGTCTTCATGAACATCTTCTGGAATAGCTTGCATCTGGACAGCAGATGCATGAGGTAATGTGCAAATTTCCAGAAAAATGCTGTTTTATCTTTTCCATATATTCTGGAGTATTCTGGTTTGTCATGTTTGAAGCATTAATATGCAGTTTGAAGTCTGGTCCAAAATACTCTAATCATTATATGGCAACTCACTGAAAATCTCACAATCAAGGGCAACAGCAGTTTCATATGTCCAACATTGAGCAACACAATGAATTGCATATCCAACTTCTTCAAGCATCAGTAATGGTAAGTTTAAAATGTTTACCACTTCTACACATTTAGCATGACCTTTGACTGTTAGATCAAAACAACCCAGTCTATCACCAGATAATGAGTCTGTACCACACTGTAATACCACGGCACTAGGTTGATACATCTCCATCACCCTTGAGATAATAGGCTTGAATATCTGCCCATATAACTTATCATCTATACCATCTCTCATTGGAAAATTGACAGCATAGTATTTGCCTTTTCCTGCCACAAATATCCCTCAAGTCTCCTGAGCCAGGAAAGAATTCCCCATATTTATGAAATGATACCTTCATTACATGTTCTGTTGTATAAAAAGCTTCTTCAACACCATCACCATGATGAATATCTGTATCAATATATAAGACTCTCTGATGATACTTTAATAATTCAAGGATGGCAAGCACAATATCATTAACTGTTGGGGTTCACTCAGGATGGTGGCAGAAATATTAAAGTTATAGAATATAGTTACAAACCCCTTTGGAAGGCCTAAGCGTTTTTTATTACTTGGCTGAAGGCAGCCTTGTCCCTTTAGTCAAATAATTAGATAAACTCCCACATTCTAACTAGCTTGTTTACTCATGTAACCTTTGAGCTAGACGGCCTTCTCAGGAGGAGGTCGACCAGGGAGATTATCCTTTAATGGTGTTTGCTCTGGGCATCAGTAAATGAGCTTTAATCTTTTGAAGAACTGCTCTCTTAACCATGTTAATTATCCACAAATGTGTTTACTCAAAGCCTTTGTTGTGAAATCTATACTGAATAAATGCAAGGGAAAAGAACTAGTGGATGTCGTGTAGCTACTATCTCACTCTGTGGGAAGCACATGACCCCCTACTGCACTCATTCACTGTACTCTCTTTATTCATCTGTTGCAGAATCGGGGTCTGCAGGACAGACCCCCACAATTAACAGAATCCTAATGCTTCTGATTTCTTAGCATGATGTAATCCTCCAGCCCAATTAACAGCCATGTCAGTCTGTTGTCTGTTTAACTTCACGGCCCCAGCAACTGAACTACCAATTAAGAGCTGACAAAACTCAAGAGTCCAATAACACTGGACAATCTCCAACATTAAATCTCTCCATCTCCTTACTATACTCAGACATGTTATCTGATATTACTGACCATAGAAATTTGATATATTCATCACTGTGATATTTTGTCATTTCCTTGGCAGTGGCTTTTATATATTTCCATTTTTCTCTATAAGACATAATTTAAGAGCAAGTTATGGGTCATCCAGATTCTATGAGGCTCCGTGGGATGACTCTGCCCATAATAATAATTTACAATATTATCTCATTGCTCCCTTCATGACTGCCTTGTTCATCTCTCTTTGCAGATTACATCCTTTGCTTCTTGAATCCCCATGCAGAAAATATGGCTACCAACAGCTTCTGAATTCACCTTCTCCTGCAATTTCTCCTGACTGGCTTGTCTAAATATGTTACCAGTGGAGGATGTCTAGGTTCTTGGCATCTTGAATGAAGAAAGAATTGAAAAAATGCACAAAGCAAGGAAGGAATGAAGAGATTTACAGAAAATGAAGGTATACTCCACAGTGTGGGAGCAGGCCTGGGTATAGGTGTTTTTATTGTTCTTAATATAACTGTATCTACTTTGTTACTACATTCAAACAACAACACGGATTTCACTGCCATGTTATTATCTCTAAGTAACGGAGGAATGAGAGAGGTTAAGAAACTTGCCTAAGGTTACACAGGTACTCTGAGACTGCTCTTCTAACTGTTAAAGACACTAATCTAACCCAGGAAACATAAATAAATACAATACTACTTCTAAAGGCATATAAAATCACCATAGCTATGCAAAGCAACATGGAAAAATAGGAAAATATATATATAATAAAAAAGCAAGGCATAGATAACAACTTATGCTAGCATATACATATATATATGTGTCAAAAAAAAAAGGCAACACTAAAATGTGTATTGTTCATAGATAAAATTACGTAAATGATAACACAAAATTCAGATAATGGTCACTTTGTGGTAATAGGCCTCTAGAATTTAGAGGTATGTCTTTTTAAGACTGTGTGAGAATTTTATGAAGTCAGACTAAAAGTTTCCTGAGACTAGAGAAAAATGCTTTCTTTTGTTTCTTTCTTTTTGAGACAGAATCTCGCTCTGTTGCCCAGCCTGGAGTGCAGTGGTGCAATCTCAGCTTACCACAGCCACCTCCACCTCCCAGTTTCAAGCAATTCTGTCTCAGCCTCCCAAGTAGCTGCGACTACAGGCACATGTCACCACACCTGGCTCATTTTTGTTTTTTTAGTAGAGGTGGGGTTTCACTATGTTGACCAGACTGGTCTTGAATTCCTGAACTCATGATCCACCCACCTCAGCCTCCCAAAGTGCTGGGATTACAGGTGTGAGCCACGGCACCACGCCAATACTCTCTTCTCTTAAAGAAAACGTGGGTAGATCACGAGGTCAGGAGATCAAGACCATCCTGACTAAAACGGTGAAACCCCATCTCTACTAAAAAGAACAAAAAGTTATCTGGGTGTGGTGGTGCACACCTGTACTCTCACTGAGGCAGGAAAATCACTTGAACCCTGGAGGGGGAGGTTGCAGCAAGCCAAGATCTCACCACTCCACTCCAGCCTGGCAGAAGAGGGAGACTCCGTCTAAAAAAAGAAAAATAAATCCACTCAAAATAAATTAGACACTTTTTTTTTTTTTTTTTTTTTTT
>NW_016107353.1:11052038-11054482 GCF_001604975.1 Cebus imitator
AAAAAAAAAAAAAAAAAAAAAAATTTATAATCAAACTACTATGTAATCTAGCAATTGCACTATTGGATATATATTCAAAACAAAATAAGAATGATGAAATATTTACACTTTTATGTTGTTTGCAGCACTCTTCAGAACAGCCACATGATACAATCAACAGTTCAACATCTAATGAGCAAATAAAGACAATATGATACATATGCACAATGGAATACTATTTAAAAGAAAATTCTATTATTTTCAATCACATGGATTAACCTGAAGGGCGTTAGTTATAACAAGCCACAGAAAGATTAGTATCTCATGATTTCACTTACACATCGATTCTAAAAAACTTAAATCTCACTGATGTAGAGATCAAAATGGTGACCACCAGATGCCAAGGTATTTAGAAAAAAATGGGGAACTGGAAAGATGTCTGTCAAAGAATACATAATTATAGCTGGATAGGAGTAAGTTCAAGATTGTACAGCACTGTGACTATAGTTTATAATATTGCACGTTATGTTTGAAAAATGCTAAGACAATTTTATGTGATCTCACCACAAAAATGTTAACTATGCTTTTCACGCCCTGAGCCCTGGAGTAGGCATTTCTGGCCATTCATACAGCAGTCAGTCAGTATTTGGTTGTTAGATTCTGTGTACTATGGGAACCAAAGGGCGCTGCTAGTATGAAGCTTGTGAGATTTTTGACAAAACTGAGTCATGAAACTGTAACCACTGAATTGAAAAACTGAACACAGGCCCATAAAACAATCACAAGTGTGGATGTCAGCATGAATACACATCATCTCAAAACTATGAAAATGACCCTGAAGAACAGAGAACCTGTACAGCTGGAAACACTGAGCATTCGAGGAAATAACATTGCTATTTTATTCTACAGACAGTTTACCTCTGGATACATTACTTGTGGATTTGAACCTAAGGGTGAAATCTAACAAAAAGGGAAGCTGTTGCAGGAAGAAGCTGAGGCTCTTCACTAAAAAAATAAAAAATAAGAGTGAGAAATTCCTGAAAGTTGCAATATCAATATGGAAAAGAAATACTATTCCAAATCTACAGAGGTCATTTTGTTTTGCACCCTTTAACATTCACATGTAAAAACAGAAGATTGTGCCTAAAAATGTGAGTTGTGCTATATCATAAAAAATTAAATTTATGCCAGGTGTGGTGGCTCACACCTATAATTCCAGCACCTATAATTCCAGGCTGAGGCAGTGGAGACCAGCCTGGCCAACATGGTGAAACCCCGTCTCTACAAAATACAAAAATTAGCCAGGCATGATAGCAGGTGCCTGTAATCCCAGCTACTCAGGAGACTGAGGAAAAATCACTTGGACCTGGGAGACATAGGGTGCAGTAAGCCTAGACTGTTCCACTAGCATTCCAACCTGGGTGACAGAGTGAGACTCCGTCATTAAAATAAATAAATAAACAAATATGGTTCACTTACCATAACTCTCTTTAAATTTGAATTTCTGTGATATATTTTCTAGCTGATTTTATATTTGTCACACAAACTTTGGATAAGAATCTAGTAAGACTTTTCTCTTACAAACAGTATTTTTTCTTTTTGCAAACAAAGACGCACCATGCTAACTCATTTAATCCTCTTGGCTGTGGACAGTGAATGCCTTTTATCTTAACTGATCTGAAAATTGTATTGATAAGCAAACTCTCCAGTTATAACCAGTTTTTCAGTGCATTAAAAAATACCAAAGTTCTCATCAAAACCCACAAAATACCACGTAAAATGACACAGCATGAAGAAAACAGTGAAAATTGTAGCCAAAACACAGAAAAAGAAGGGCTACGATGTATACCTGGCTGGAATATACATGGAAAAAAAAAAAAAAAAAGATAATTAGGAAATAAGTGAAGCAGAATTCCCTTTTAAATTCAGCAAAATTCAAAATTCAGCTTTGCAGCCTCGAAAAAAGTCCTCTGAACATGAAAAACCAATGTTATTTGTTCACCTTTGATATTTTCTACCTGACTTGAAGTTACAAAGTAATTTTAGCGGGAATCTTATTATGGAGCATCTGTTACACAGCAGGTACTGTCATGTTTGTTTGCTACATTTATGTATAAAACTTTCTCATGACTTACATAGCTTCCCTAGTAATTATCTAAACAAATTGGCACAATCAATCAATCATTAAATGTTTTTACAGAATAAATCCAGTTTATCTTTCGAGATAATGTATTTTTAAAACCTTTTAAAAAGATAATATTTCAAATATCTCTTTGCCATAAACTTGGCTGAATAGTATAAAAAAATAGCTTTTTTTAGCCAGTCGACGTGGCAGGCGCCTGTAATCCCAGCTACTCAGGAGGCTGAGGTAGGAGAATCGCTTGAACCCGGGGGGCAGAGGTTGCAGTGAGCCAAGATTGTGCCACTCCAGCCTGGGCAACAGAGTGAGATTCCTCTCAAAAAAA
>NW_016107353.1:11055562-11057578 GCF_001604975.1 Cebus imitator
TGTTGACCAGGATGGTCTCGATCTCTTGACCTCGTGATCCACCCGCCTCGGCCTCCCAAAGTGCTGGGATTACAGGCTTGAGCCACCGCGCCCGGCGCAACCCAAATTTTTGAAAGCCAGAAAATCTAATTATTATGCTCTAACCAAACTAGCTAATGCTTTCTTTATCCACAAGTAACTCTGCTTCAAGTTCTTGATACTGGGTTTCACCTCACCGACTTTGTGCTTCTAAACACATGGGAATACTTATATCCTCTTGGCTTCTTTGGGTCAAATCAAACAGTAGAGCTAAAGTTATCCAAATACATTCAAACTACACAGATCCCTTATAAATTGCTAGCATCATAGTAGGGAAAAAGATACAAGAAAAATACAACCTAGAACTCATTATCAAAATTATTGGTGTGTAATCCATATGAGCAGAGGGTAGCTTTCTTGGTCTGCTATATAAAATTACCAGCAAGGAAAAAAAAGGGCAAGAATAAGGTTTATGGCTGAAGTGGCTTGGTGTCGTAATTGCCTATTCTAGCATTCTCAGAAGGACCCCATCCGCTAGACTCGCAGAAACTGCAGGGCCATTTGAACATTCCTCTTCTTGATGCATTCTTAACTTCCTTAATTAAGCCCAGTGTTCGTTAGCGTTCTTTCAAGCTGCCTAGGACCTCTGCCAAGTATAACATGTATCTGAATCTTGACAGCCTTTCTCTCTTCACAGACAGCGATGTTCTTACTCCCCTCCTCCTGTAAGGCAAATCATCTCCCATTTCCCTGAGGACTGCTGCGCCTGCAGACTGCTGATGGAGTGAACCTTCTGGTAGAGGGGAAGGGAATTCAGTACCGGCATTGAGAGTCAGCTTATTAAGGTTCTTTTATCAATGTCTCAGAGAAGTTTTGAGAGGCCCCTAAATCGTCCGGGTAAGTTTCTTAGGTGACTGTTTGTGAAGACTCTGGGATGAAGGTTAAACTTCTGTGGTGTGTCCATTTTTGTCTTGACACAACACTAAACTTCTGGATCTTTGAAACCCAGCAGAAACTGATGACAGACAAACTCAAATTGCTCAAGGATTTTTGTTTTCTAGAAAATTAGATACCTGGCCAGGCGTGGTGGCTTACCCCTGAAATTCCAGCACTTAACTCTATGTAAATCAAAACTAAGTCTGTATGTGTTTGCAAGCAGAGAGGCCACATATTCAAAGAAAACTATGTAAGAAATTTTAAAAAGTATTTATTTAGGACTAAGAAATGTGTAAACTTTATTTATACTTTTATATAATTTTTATTATTATAAAGATGACCTTGTAGTCAATAACAATTTAATTGTACATTTTAAAATAACTAAAACTGTACAATTGAATTGTTCATAATACAAAAAATAAATTCTAGAGGTGAGAAATACCTTCATTTGCCCTAATATGATTATTTTATGCCTCTAACAGAATATGCCATATATAACATAGATATTATGTGCCCAGAAAAATTAACAACAGTAAATTTAAATGTAAAAAAAATAAAAATTTTACCTACAGGAACAATATTCCTTAACTTATTTGCAGTTTAAAGCCACTGGCAAAAAAGATTACTAGAGATGTTAGTCCATTATTTAACCAAATAGTGTACTGTTACCATCTTTTACCTATATACTCTTGAATAAGGGGAACTAGGTTAAAGTGGAGTAATAAGACTTAATTGAATACACAATATTTAACATGAAAAAATGAATTAAGAAATTAGTTCAGGCTGGGTATGATGGCTCATGCCTGTAATCCCAGCACTTTGGGAGGCCTAGGCAGGTAGATCACAAGGTCAGGAGTTTGAGACCAGCCTGACCAACATGGTGAAACCCCCCCCACCACTAAAAAATACAAAAATTAGCCAGGTGTGTTGGCAAGTGCTTGTAATCCCAGCTACTTGGGAGACTGAGGCAGGACAATTGCTTGAACCCAAGAGGTGGAGGTTGCAGTGAGCCAAGATCACACCACTGCACTCCAGCCTGGGCAACAGAGTAAGAACCTGTTT
>NW_016107353.1:11061963-11063374 GCF_001604975.1 Cebus imitator
AAAAAAAAAAAAAAAAAAAAAAAAAAGAAAGAAAGAAACCTACACTGAAAAAACACACTAATATAAAACAATAATAAAAGAAATGCTAGCCAGGCAAGGTGGCTCACACCTGTAATCCCAGCACTTTGGGAGGCTGAGGCGGGCGGTTAAGTCAGAGAACTGATTCAGACCAGAATTTAAGACCAGCCTGGGTTATGTAGCAAGACCCCATCTCCAAAATAAGAGCCCTTAAAAGAGCTTTGAGATCCAGGAAGAAGGTTGTGAAACTCTGCTAATGCTCAAGATGGAGAAACATTTTTGTCAGAAGACAGGCTTTCATTCTGGTGGCAAACTACAGCACCCCTGTTCTTGGCTACAGACCAGAACATGGCCCACCAAACTTGGTCCTACTCAGAATTCTGAACTTAACTCTGTAATCATCCCAAACTCCTCCCAGCCACAGTCTGGGAGAAATCCTGTCTTTCCAGAGGCCTGGCAGAAGATACCCATTTATAGCTATGCTGGCAGGCCTGCAGACCTTGGCCCTTACTGTGGTCCCTGAAGAAGTTCCACGACTCAGTTTTAGCTCCCTGAGCACACTCTGCCTATATAGAAAGCCACACAGTGACCTTGGGAAATCCTCTCTGGTACACAGTGAAAGCCAAACTCAACTATATCCTAATAGAAAGCCTACTATACGCAGACCCAAGTGCAGAAACCCAACCGAGAGTCTGCCCTACAAAGCAAAGTCCTGAAGAATATTCCCTCTGTCCAAAAATAAAATGGGAATTACAACTACCCAATCCATTGTAACAAGCCAACTAAAAGTTGACCCTAATGCAGACCCAGCAGCCTTTGTGACCAAACTACAACCTCTCTACACTACAAACCCATAGGACATGCCATCACCCTGGGGGCTCAACAAAAGATCTTTACTTTTTGAAAGCAGTTTATAAAAACCCAAAGAGGTGTTTGCTACTTCAAATTCACAGACACCAATGCAAAAGGATTTTGAGTCCATTCTCAATCTTCTATTTTAACAGCACTGGAAGTATGTGTAATAAAAATTAGTTAAAAAAAAGTTTTTAAGTCATTGAAATTGAAGACAGTAAAATGTTGCCTTTTGTAGGTCATTTGATCTTATATATAAAAAACCATAAACAGTACATTAAAAACTAATTAAAGTAATAATTACAGTTAATAAATTAGCAAACTAGAAAATTAACACGCAATGGCTCACACCTGTAATCCCTGGACTTAGGGAGGCCAAGGTGGGTGGATCACGAGGTCAGGAGATCAAGACTATCCTGGCCAACATGGTGAAACCCCATGTCTGCCAAAATACAAAAAAAAAAAAAAAAAAATTATCCAGACGTGATGGCTCACACCTGTAGTCTCAGCTACGCAGGAGGCTGAGGCAGGAGAATTGCCT
>NW_016107353.1:11065019-11067059 GCF_001604975.1 Cebus imitator
AAACAGTTTAACAGCCAGACACAGTGTGGCTTACGTCTGTAATCCCAGCACTTTGGGAGGCCGAGGCGGGTGGATCACCTGAGGTCTGGAGTTTGAGACCAGTCTGATCAACATAGAGACACCCTGTCTCTACCAAAAATACGGAATTAGCTGGGTGTGGTGGCACATGGCTATAATCCCAGCTACTAGGGAGGCTCTGACAGAATCACTTGAACCTGGGAGGCGGAGGTTGTGGGTGAGCCGAGACGTGCCATTGCACTCTAGCATGGGTGAGAAGAACAAAACTCTGTCTAAAAAAAAAAAAAAAAAAAAAAAGTTTAACACCAAGTTTCTCAAAATTATTCAGATATCTGTGTGTTTTCAAAAACAATGAAAAAGCAGTCAGATTTTGCAGTCTCTCACATGCCACAAAGACAACTTTGGCTGTCACTGTAAACCTGAAGGAAGATCACTGAAGGGAAAGTAAAATCATTAGAGATTTTAAAAACATAAGACAAGATGCTTCTATGTGAGAGCTAAATTGAAGAAATTCAGCCTTTCCAGAAACTATTTCCTTTCAAACACAGATTCCCAAATCATTTTAAGAACTGGCTTTTTTTTTTTCCTACTTTGGACATCTCATCTGTGTCGTCAGTTGTACTCACTTTCACTCTCACCTACCTGTGGGGGGGGAGTTCGGCTACCGTCTCATGTCTCGTCACATTCCAAGGTTCTTTTCCTTGCTCCAGACAGGTGATGAGGTCTGGCTTAGAGGCAGCAATACCTGTTTTATTAAAAATTACATGTATCTTGCTCATATTTTTCAATTATCAACTTAGTAGTGTGCTTAGTAAAAAGGATGTAATAGAATATTCTAGTAAATTACTAACGAATAATTTTAGATATTTAGAAAATATTTTAATTTTGTAAGTTCTTAATTTCACTAGGTGGTACTACTAAATCAAAAATTGATAGTGCAATTAAACTTTTTAAGATTTGGGCAACAGTATGTTATCCCACTAAATTTCTAAAATTAACACTAATCTAGAGTGAAAGACATAGATTAGCTGAGGAATATGGAAAGTTCAGGTCAAAATGAAACATCTTGAAACTGTTTTTTACATAGACAAATCTTGAGTTTTTTTTTTTAAAGAAAGAAAACAAGAGATCTGAAATTACCAAAAACCATTCTACAAAAAAATAAAAATAAAATTTATAGGGTATATTAGAAAATTGTGTATTGAAGTTAATGCTCACCCAGGAAGACCAGGTTTCTGTAGTTCTCTAACATCACATCCATATATAAATTCTGCTGTGCAGCGTCCAGGCATTGCCACTCCTCCAGAGAGGATTCTATGGCCACATCCATAAATGTCAACACTCCCTGAAAAAACATACACACACATATATTTACTAAGTGACCATGAGCAGAATTTTAAATTTGATTTAAGGTAAAACAAGAATAAAGAGAACTAACTGGTTCTTGCTTATAGAGGTGACTGAAAACATCTAATAAATAACTTTCAACCCAGAAATATTCTCTAATGTATTCTCTAACTCTGAGAAAAGACAGTGGCATAAGAGCCACAACATAAACATATAGACGGTACTTTTCTGGATGATGAAGAATAAAACTGAGGGCATAAACGCTAACATTTCTGAGTGCTATATTTACATCACACAGAATGAGCTGTGTAAATTTTTCAGATGGAAAAGTCATATTAAGAAAGTACCACTCAAACTTTAATATGTACAATAAACTGGAGATCTTGTTAACACAGATTATTTTTTCAGAAAATCTGGAATAAAATCTGAGTTTCTGAATCTCTAACAAGATCACCACTAATGCCAATGTTTTAGGCCCAGGAAAACCATTTTGTCAAACATCTAGTAAGTGAAAGAGCCTGTGTGTTTTTCATTTTTTTCCGACTTGTAAACAAAGATGAGAGCTTTCATTTTCCAAAGACAGATAAATGCAAAGAAAACCTAAGGGCAGCTGCCAGATTAAAAGTGATTGTTTATCCACATCAGCTGCATAAAGATACTTTTTTTTTTTTTTTT
>NW_016107353.1:11068354-11073015 GCF_001604975.1 Cebus imitator
TTTTGAGACAGAGGTTCGCTCTTGTTACCCAGGCTGGAGTGCAATGGCACGATCTCGGCTCACCGCAACCTCCGCCTCCCGGGTTCAGGCAATTCTCCTGCCTCAGCCTCCTCAGTAGCTGGGATTACAGGCGCGCGCCACCATGCCCAGCTAGTTTTTTGTAGTTTTAGTAGAGACGGGGTTTCACCATGTTGACCAGGATGATCTCGATCTCTTGACCTCGTGATCCACCCACCTTGGCCTCCCACAGTGCTGGGATTACAGGCTTGAGCCACCGCGCCCGGCCTAAATATTTTCTTAATCCTGTTCTGCATAGATAGAGCCAATGGGGAACAGAGATGGAACCTCAACATTACATGTTCTCCATCTTCACTAAGAACCCCAGCTTTTCCCCAATAGGAATCTTGAGTATCCACACCTTCCCATGTTCCACAGCCACAAAGAAAAATATATATATATATTTTTTTTGAGACAAGTGTTTCATTCTTGTTGCCCAGGCTGGAGTGCAGTGGCGTGATCTTGGTTCACTGCAACCTCCGCCTCCTGGATTCAAGTAACTCTCCTGCCTCAGCCTCCTGAGTAGCTGGAATTACAGCCATATGCCACCACACCCAGCTAATTTTGTATTTTTAGTAGAGATGGGGTTTTCCATATTGGTCAGGCGGGTCTTGAACTCTCGATCTCAGGTGACCCGCCTGCCTTGGCCTCGAAACATTCTTAATATTGCAGTTCATAAATTCATAGTTAGAACTCTTAATGACATATAAGAAGCCATGATGTTGAGAATGTAGTGAAGACTTTCGTATATAGGAAAAAAATTTTTTTTCAGAGACCCTTGACTATTGTAAGAACTAAAGAGCAGTTAAAACAAACTCATAAGAAAGAAAAAGCACAAATAGAAAAGTAAAGCTTTGCAAGCACTAAACACATGGCATTCCAGAAGGCAGAGCAAACACAGCTCTTAATCTGAGATATGTTTAGCATTTAAAAAAAAAAAAAGCCGTTTTTCAGGGGTGGGGCAAAGATGGCCGACTAGAAGCAGTGGCAATCAGAGGCTTCTACCAAAAAGAGCCATAATAGCATGTGAATCCTGCACTGGCACCTGAGGTATCCAGGTTCTGTCATAAGAACTGACTAGGCAGCTGGCATGACCCACAGAGAGGAAGAAAGAGCAGTGTGGTGTGGCAACCCACCTGAGAGCCACACAGGGCATGGGAGCCCCCACCCTCCAGCCAAAGAGGCAGTAAGTGTGCTACTTAGCTGACAAAACCATGCTTTTTCCACAAAACTGTGCAACTCATACATTGAAAAATTTCACTTGTGAATCCATACCACCAGGGCCTAGGGTCCCAACCTCAGAGCTGTGCAGATTCCCTACAACCTCTTAGCTAAAATCTGCTTAAGCCTGCTGAGATCCCATGGGAGGGGTGACCAGCACCACAGCTGCTGCTGCCTGCTGTCTAAGCCATTTGAGCTTTCTGGGAGAGGGGCAGCAACCAGCACTGGGACTGAGAGCTGCCTAACACACTAAGCTCCTTGGGCAGAGAAAGGGCCACAGCCATCTCTACAGCTCCAGGATGTGCTTTTCCCCTGCTAGAGCCAGGGATGCTGGACGGCTTGGTCCCAAGAGGTGTCTCCCACAGCCCAACACACCAGTGGTGGCAGACTGAAGCCAGAGCACCTCTTCAGGCCTGACCCTGACCCATCCCTCCCCACTGTGTGGGGCCTCCCTGCAGAAACTCCAACAACTCCAGCCAGAGGCTCAGGAACAGAATTTTGATCTCCCTGGGCCTGAGTCCCTAGGCGGAGAGGTGATTGCAGTCTCTGAGGACCAGCAGACTTAGCTTTTCCTCCTGCCAGTTCTGAGTAATCCAAGCAGTCTAAAGAAGTGGGCTTCCCCACAGCGAAGCACCCCCTCCACCAAGGGACAGTAAAAGTACTTCATTAAATGGGTCCTGTTCCTCATGCCACCCAACTGGGTGAGATACTCCAACAAGCGTTGTCAGACACCCTATACAGGAGTGTTCCCACTGGCATCAAACTGATGTTCCTTGAGGTCAGAGATCCCAGAGGAAGGAGCAGGCAGCCATCTTTGCTGTTCTCCAGCCTCCTTGAGTAATATTTCCAGGTGCAGAAATGAACCAGATAAATAGGGTCTGAGGTGAACCCCCAGCAAACAACAGCAACCATAAAGAAAAGGAACCTGAGAATTGACAGAAAAACAAACAGAAATGAACAACAGCAACAAAAAAGTCCCCACAAGAACCCCATCCAAGAGTCAGTAGCCTCAAAAATCAAAACTAGACAAACTCATGAAGATGAGAAAGAATCAATGAAAACCACTGAAAACCCAAAAAGCAAGAGTGCCTCTTCTTCTCCTAATGGTCACAATGCCTCTCCAGCAAGGGCGAGAACTGGATGGAGGATGAGACAGACAAAATGACAGAAGTAGGCTTCAGAAGGTGGGTGATAACAAACTCCACTGGGCTAAAGAAGCATGTTCTAACCGAACGCAAAGAAGCTAAGAACCTTGATAAAAAGTTAGAGGCAGGAGCTGCTAACTAGTATAACCAGTTTTAAGAGGAACATAAATGACCTGACAGAGTAAAAAATCACAGCATGAGAACTTCATGACACATACATATCGATAGCCAAACTGAGTGGAAGAAAAAATATCAGGGTTTGAAGACCACCTTGACGAAATAAGGCATGCAGACAAGATTAGAGAAAAAAGAATAAAAATAAACAAAGCCTCCAAGAAATACGGGACTACAAAGAAAGATCAAACTTACAATTGACTGGAATACCTGAAGAAAATGGGGAGAATGGAAAAAAGCTGGAAAACACATTTCAGAATATTCTCCATGAGAACTTCCCCAACCTAGCAAGACAAGCTAACATTCAAATTCAGGAAAAACACAGAACACTGCTAAGATACTCCACAAGATCAACCCCAAGAAACAAAATTATCAGATTCTCCAAGGTTAAAATGAACAACAACAAAAAAAATGTTAAAGGCAGCTAAAGAGAAAGGCCAGCTCACCTACAAAAGTAAGTCCATCAAACTAACAGTGGACTTCTCAGCAGAAACTCTACAAGCCAGAAGACAGTGGAGGCCAATATTCAACATTCTTAAAGAAAATAATTTAACCCAGAATTTCATATCTGGCCAAAATAAGCTCAAAAGCATAAATAAAAAGAAATAAAATCCTTTCCAGACAAGTAAATGTTGAGGGAGTTTGTCTCCACCAGGCCTGGCTTGCAAAAGCTCCTGAAAAAAGCACTAAATATAGAAAAGAAAAGCTGGTACCAGCTACTGCAAAAACGCACCATAAAGACCAGTGACACTATGAAAAAACAGTATCAACTAGTGTGCAAAACAACCAGATAACATCATGATGACAGAATCAACTTCACACAGAACAATACTAACCTTAAATGTAAATGAACTAAATGCCGCAATTAAAAGACACAGACTGGCAAATTGGATAGAGTCAACATCCATCAATCAGTATGCTGTATTCAGGAGACCCATCTCATGTGCAAAGACACATAGAGATGAAGCAAAATTTACCAAGCAAATGGAAAGCAGAAATAAGCAAAGGATGGAATCCTTGTCTCTGACAAAACAGACTTTAAACCAACAATGATTTTAAAAAGGCAAAGAAGAACATTACATAATGGTAAAGGAATCAATTCCACAAGAAGAGCTAACCATCCTAAATACATATGCACCAGATATAAGAGCACCCAGATTCATAAAACAACTTCTTAGAGACCTACAAAGAGACTTGGACACCCACACAATAATAGTGGGAGACTCTAACATCCCACTGACAATATTAGACAGATCAACAAGACAGAAAATTAACCAGGATATTCAGAACTTGAAATCAGCTCTGGATCAAGTGGACCTAATAGGCATCTACAAAACTCAGCACCCAAATCAACAGAATATACATTCTTCTCAGTGCCACATGGCACTTTTCTAAAATCAACCACATAATTGGAAGTAAAACACTCCTCAGGCAATGCAACAGAACTGAAATTGTAACAAACAGTCTCTCAGACCACAGCACAATCAAATTAGAACTCAGGTTTAAGAAACTTACTCAAAACCACACATTTACATAAGAAATGAACAACCTGCTCCTGAATGACTCCTGGGTAAATAATGAAATTAATAACAGAAATCAAGAAGTTCTTTGAGACCAATGAGAATAAAATCACAACATACCAGAATCTCCGGGACACAAATAAAGCAGTGTTAAGAAGGAAATTTATAGCACTAAATGCCCACATCAGAAAGCTAGAACAATCTCAAATTGACACCTTAACATCACAATTGAAAGAGTTAAGGCTAGGTGCGGTGGCTCATGCCTGTAATTCCAGCACTTTGGGATGCCAAGGCAGGCAGATCACCTGAGATAAGGAGTTCAAGATCAGCCTGGCCAACATGTCAAAACCCCATCTTTACTAAAAAAAATAGAAAAATTAGTTGGGTGTGGGGGTGGGTGCCTGTAATCCCAGCTCCTCAAGAGGCCGAGGCAGGGAGAATTGCTTTAACTCATGAGGCAGAGGTTGCAGTGAGCCAAGATCACATCACTACGCTTCACCCTGGGCAACAGAGTAAAACACTGTCTCTAAAAAATAAAATAAAA
>NW_016107353.1:11073104-11074192 GCF_001604975.1 Cebus imitator
AAGGCCAGGCGTGGTGGCTCATGCCTGTAATCCCAGCACTTTGGGAGGCCAAGGCAGGTGGATCACAAGGGAGTTCAAGACCAGCCTGGCCAAGATGAAACATCGTCTCTACTAAAAATACAAAAATTAGCTGGGCGTGCTGGTGTGCGCCTGTAATCTCAAGCTACTCAGGAGGCTGAGGCAGGGAACTGATTGAACCCAGGAGGTGGAGGTTGCAGTGAGCTGAGATCGTGCCACTGCATTTCAGCCTGGGCAACAGAGCAAGACTCTGTCTCAAAACAAACAAACAAAAAAACAAACCTGTAGACTAGTAAAGAGCAAATAATCAAATACAAACATTTAAAAAGTAATAAATAAAGGAGACATCACCACTGACACCACAGAAATACAAACTATTATCAAGAATACTATAAACACCTCTATGAAAATAAGCTAGAAAATTTAGATGAAATGGATAAATTCCTGGACACATACATCCACTCAAGACTAACCCAGGAAGAAGTCAAATTCCTGAATAGATCAATAACAAATTCTGAAATTGAGGCAGTAATTAATAGCCTACCAACCAAAAACAGCTCAGAACCGGATGGATTCACAGCCAAATTCTACCAGAGGTACAAAGAGGAGCTGGTACCATTTCTTCTGAAACTATTTCAAACAACTGAAAATGAGGGACTCCTTTCTAACTCATTTTATGACATCAACATCATCCTAATACTAAAACCTGGAAGAGACACAACAACAAAAAGAACACTTCAGGCCAATATCCCTGATGAACATTGATGTAAAGATTCTCAATAAAATACTGGCAAACCAAGGCTGGGCACGGTGGCTCTCACTTGTAATCCCAGAAGGCTGAGGCGGGCCAATCACCTGAGGTCAGGAGTTCCAGACCAGCCTGGCCAACATGGTAAAACACCATCTCTACTAAAAGTACAGAAAAATTAGCCGGGTGTGGTGGCGGGCACCTGTAATCTCAGCTACTTGGAAGGCTGGGGCAGGAGAATCACTTGAATCTGGGAGACGGAGGTTGCAGTGAGCCAGGACCACACCATTGCACTCTCCAGTCTGGGAAACAAGAAGAAAAC